>NC_139996.1:7260061-7349618 GCF_964263955.1 Coregonus lavaretus
GAAATCCAGGGAAATTGGGGAACATTTACCGGATTTTTACAACCCTAGTTGGCACTAAAAGCTATCTAAGGTGAAGGTTACAGTAAGAAAGGAAGTGAGTGATATGAACAGTAATGTCGGTCTCGTTAGAAGACAAAAGGTTCCTAAGGCAGGACCCAGGCAGTCAGCCAAGGAGTTTATCCTTAGACCACTGGTTCAAATCCGGCTCGGAGGACCTTGAAAAATAGCTATTTTTCACATAGAAGGTCATTTAACCCACATTGTAGTTTTACAGACCAGAGGAGAATTGTTCTAGAATAGATATCATCTGAGCTCATATCAAGATCAGTGGACAAAGTCCTTTCATTAACAGTGACTGACTGGTCCAATGTAGTAAGATTTAGTCATTCTCTCAGCGCTACACATAAAAGCATTACACATTAGATACACATAATGTCACGGCACATGGGCCATGCAATAACCTACTCCAAAGGGTTTACGTTGGCAGGGACGGTAAAGGCTGGCATACAGCCTAACACACAATGTGGGAAACCTTCAATGCTGATTTTTTTATATATTTTTTTACAGTGGCACATGAAGCCCATATTAAATAGTATGATTACTCAAGACAATGACTACTGGATGAGACAAAACAAGCTTTGATTTTAATGAAAGGATGCTGGATTTGCAGTGCAGGAGCTAGTATAGTATGTGAATTCAATTTTCTGAATTTGTGAATTGCAGGTTTACTTTTTTGACTCTGGCCCTAAAGTTTCATACAGCTATTCTATCAGGTTCTCCCACCCTGTTTGATTAGGGCCTAACACACAGGAGGTCCTACAACCACACTGTTTTCTTTCCCTGGGCCCATAACTCTTAAAAACACACAAACACTTGGGTTGTAAATGACCTGTTCATCAGGCAGTGACAGGAGAGGTGATTCTGGACTCTAGGTGGGCCAGGTGTGCAGATCAGGACAGGCCAGTGGCTTGCCAAAGCCTTGTTGGCATGGCGACACAGGACCATGGAAAGTTCTGGAATCTGTCACTGCTGGCAGGGTGCTCTCAGAGTGGGACTAGTGTTGGCTTTGCCTCCAGCTGTTTCTTTACAGACAAGCTGAATGCCAAGCAAAAGCCAGGGGCCAAGATCAGCCTAGAGATGGCTGCTGAGCCCAGCCCACCGGCCACACACAGACCATTTATACACATCTACAACCTCTCTCTCGCTCTCTCTCTCTCTCTCGCTCTCTCTCACACACACAACACACACTCTCTAACACACACACACTCGCTCTCCTTCTCTCTCACACACAAATGCGCGCACGCACACACATACACATACACACACACACACACATACACACTTCGTATGAAATAGTAGGTTACAACCAATCGGTCACAATAGGTGACCACCATCTCCATCTCTCTGTGTGAAACACAATTCACCAGCTCCCTGCTGCAGTTGACTGCTTTGAGCTTTACATTTTGCAGACTGGTAAAAGGGGAATCAAAACATAATTCTGCAAACTGCAAATTTCATAAGAATATAATCTTACTTATCATTTATTTTTCCACTTTTGACAACTGTAATCAATGGTGCTTGAAAACCGTTGATTGAAGCAGCGTTGAAGGTGGTGTCAGTGAATAACCTCACTTAAGAAAATGGATAAAACCACACTAAAATCAACTATACCCCTTTATTTTCATTGCGTGGTTGATGGTATTTCATTGAAGAAAGAAAAACCGAAGAGAATTCTTCTTTTCTTTTTGAGGCTTTTGTTTGCTAATTTCATTACCGTTCTGGTAAATGGGGGAAAGTAGCTGCGGAAATTAAAATGTATTGAAATCTATTTCAGTGGTAAAGTTGGCTGTGTTTCTTGGAGCACAGTGCCATTTTTTCGAACACTTGAACAGTGTGTTTTGGTCAAGGAGGGGTGAACTCCTTTTGTGGCTTGACTCGGAGGTAAGAGTGTTTAGGTTTGCGGCCTGTGGAGCCTGCGGGTAGAATAATTGGTGGAATTGGTGATGGATGGCCCAGAACAACGTAGGGTGAAGTATATAGTACATTATTCCAGTGTAATACTGTACAACATTCTATAGTAGAATGAATGAAAGCCCGGCTGGAATAGTGTACTGGAAGAATGGATGTATGGTGGATTGGATTTGATTTATTAGGATCCCCATTAGCCGATGCCAATGGCGACAGTTAGTCTTACTGGGGTCCGACACATAATGAAAAAAACACATTACAGACAAAAGACAACAATTTACATACAGTACATTTAAAAACATTAACATGTAGTGTGTGTGCATCTATCAGTTACACATACAGTGAATTCGGAAAGTATTCAGACCCCTGGACTTTTTCCACATTTTGTTACGTTACAGCCTTATTCTAAAATGTATTAAATACAAGTGTTATACCCCATAATGACAAAGTGAAAACAGGTTTTTATACATTTTTGCAAATGTACTCAAAATAAAAAACAGAAATACCTTATTTACATAATTAATCAGACCCCAGACTCGAAATTGAGTTCAGGTGCATCCTGTTTCCATTGATCATCCTTGAAATGTTTCTACAACTTGATTGGAGTCCACCGGTGGTAAATTCAATTGATTGGACATGATTTGGAAAGGCACACACCTGTGTATATAAGGTCCCACAGTTGACCGTAGAGCTCCGAGACAGGATTGTGTCGAGGCACAGGTCTGGGGAAGGGTACCAAAAATATCTGCAGCATTGAAGGTCCCCAAGAACACAGTGACCTCCATCATTCTTAAATGGAAGAAGTTTGGAACCACCAAGACTCTTCCTAGAGCTGGCCACTCGGCCAAACTGAGCAATCGGGGGAGAAGGGCCTTGGTCAGGGAGATGACCAAGAACCCGATGGTCACTCTGACAGAGATCCAGAGTTCCTCTGTGGAGATGGGAAAACCTTCCAGAAGGACCACCATATCTGCAGCACTCCACCAATCAGGCCTTTATGGTAGAGTGGCCAGACGGAAGCCACTCCTCAGTAAATGTCACATGACAGCCTGCTTGGAGTTTGCCAAAAGGCACCTAAAGGACTCAGACCATGAGAAACAAGATTCTCTGGTCTGATGAAACCAAGATTGAACTCTTTGGCCTGAATGCCAAGCATCACATCTGGAGGAAACCTGGCTCCATCCCTACAGTGAAGCATGGTGGTGGCAGCATCATGCTGTGGGGAGGTTTGTCAGCGGCAGGGACAGGGAGACTAGTCAAGATCGAGGGAAAGATGAACGGAGCAAAGTACAGAGAGATCCTTGATGAAAACCTGCTCCAGAGCGCTCAGGACCTCAGTCTGGGGCGAAGCTTCACCTTCCAACAGAACAACAACCCTAAGCACACAGCCATGACAACGCAGGAGTGGCTTTGGGACAAGTCTCTGAATGTCCTTGAGTGGCACAGCCAGAGCCCGGACTTGAACCCGATCGAACATCTCTGGAGAGACCTGAAAAAAGCTGTGCAGCAACGCTCCCCATCCAACCTGACAGAGCTTGAGAGGATCTGCAGAGAAGAATGGGAGAAACTCCCCAAATACAGGTGTACCAAGCTTGTAGCGTCATACCCAAGAAGACTCAATACTGTAATCGCTGCCAACGGTGCTTCAACAAAGTACTGAGTAAAGGGTCTGAATACTTATGTAAATGTGATATTTCCAGTTTTTTATTTGTAATACAATTGCAAACATTTCTAAAAACCTGTTTTTGCTTTGTCATTATGGGGTATTGTGTGTAGATTGATGAGGGGAAAAAACTATTGAATCAATTTTAGAACAAGACTAACATGTGGAAAAGGTCAAGGGGTCTGAATACTTTCCGAATGCACTGTACATTTCAGTACGTACACACAACAAGTAGGTCACATGGGGGAGAAGCGTTATGCCGTGAGGTGTTGCTTCATTTGTTTTTTGAAACCAGGTTTTCACTTGTTCTATATAAGATGGAAGGGAGTTCCATGCACTCATGGCTCTGTATAATGTTTCCTTGAATTTGTTCTGGACCTGGGGACTGTGAAAAGACCCCTGGTGGCATGTCTGGTGGGGTAAGTGTGTGTGTCAGTGCTGTGTGTAAGCTGACTATGCAAACAACTTGGAATTTCCAATACATTAATGTTTCTTTTAAAATCAAGAAGTGACGCAGTCTGTCTTTCTTCAACTCTTAGCCAAGTGAGACTGTCATGCATAGTATTTATATTAGTCCTCTGATTACAATGAAGAGCAAGACATGTGGCTCTGTTCTGGGCCAGCTGCAGCTTAACTAGGTCTTTCTTTGCAGCACTTGACCATATGACTGGACAATAATATTGCAGGACTTGCTTTGTGGAGTGTGGTGTCAAAAAAGCAGAGCATCTCTTTATTACGGACAGACCTCTCCCCATCTTTACAACCATTGACTATATATGTTTTGACCATGACATTTTACAATCTAAGGTAACACCAAGTAATTTAGTCTCCTCAACTTGTTCAACAGCCACACCATTCATTACCAGATTCAGCTGAGGTCTAGAACTTAAGGAATGATTTGTACCAAATACAATGCTCTTAGTTTTAGAGATGTTCAGGACCAGTTTATTACTGGCTACCCATTCCAAAACAGACTGCAACTCTTTGTTAACTTCATTAGCTGTGGTTGCTGATGCGTATATGGTTGAATCATCAGCATACATGGACACACATGCTTTGTTTAATGCCAGTGGCAGGACATTGGTAAAAATAGAAAAGAGTAGAGGGCCTAGAGAGCTGCCCTGCAGTACACCACATGACATGTTTGACATTAGAGGAGCTTCCTTTAAAGAAAACCCTCTGAGTTCTATTAGATAGATAGCTCTGAATCTATGATATGGTTCAGTACCCACAATCTTCTTCTTATCAATTTCTTTCAACCAATCATCAGTCATTTGTGTCAGTGCATTACATGTTGAGTGCTCTTCTCTATAATCATGCTGAAAGTCTGTTGTTAATTTGTTTACAGAGAAATAGCATTGTATTTGGTCAAACACAATTTTTTCCAACAGTTTGCTAAGAGCTGGCAGCAAGCTGATAGGTCTGCTGTTAGAACCAGTAAAGGCCGCTTTACCACTCTTGGGTAGCGGAATGACTTTGGCTTCCCTCCAGGCCTGAGGACAATGACTTTCCTCTAGGCTCAGATTAAAGATATGACAGATAGGAGGGGCTATAGAGTCAGCTACCATCCCCAGTTGTAAGAATGGATGGATAGTGTACTGGAAGAATGGATGGATGGTGGATTGGAAGAATGGATGTATGGTGGTTTGGAACTCCCGAGTGGCGCAGTGGTCTAAGGCACTGCATCGCAGTGCTAGCTGTGCCACTAGAGATCCTGGTTCAAATCCAGGCTCTTTTGTAGCCGGCCGCGACCGGGAGACCCATGGGGCGGCGCACAATTGGTCCAGGGTAGGGTAGGGGAGGGAATAGCCGGCAGGGATGTAGAGCATTGCGTTTGCAACGCCAGGGTTGTGGGTTCGATTCCCACGGGGGGCCAGTATGAAAAAAATAAGAGTGTCTGCTAAATGACTAAAATGTAAGAATGGATGGATGGTGTACTGGAAGAATGGATGGACGGTGGATTGGAAGAATGGATGGATGGTGTACTGAAAGAATGGATGAATGCCTTGATAAGTTCCTTTCCTGAGGATGGCTCACAGTTCTGGGTGACTTTAACCTCCCTACGTCTACCTTTGACTCATTTCTCTCTGCCTCCTTCTTTCCACTCCTCTCCTCTTTTGACCTCACCCTCTCCCCCTACTCACAAGGCAGGCAATACGCTTGACCTCATCTTTACTAAATGCTGTTCTTCTACTAACCTCACTGCAACTCCCCGACCACTACTTTGTATCCTTTTCTCTCTCGCTCTCCTCCAACACTACTCACTCTGCCCCTACTCAGATGATAATGCGCCGTCGCGACCTTCGCTCACTCTCTCTCCCGCTACTCTCTCCTCTTCCATCCTATCATCTCTTCCCTCTGCTCAATCCTTCTCCCTCCAATCTCCTGATTCTCCCTCCTCAACCCTCCTCTCCTCCCTTTCTGCATCTTTTGACTCTCTATAATAATAATAATAATATGCCATTTAGCAGACGCTTTTATCCAAAGCGACTTAGAGTCATGCGTGCATACATTTTATTTTTTTGTGTATGGGTGGTCCCGGGGATCGAACCCACTACCTTGGCGTTACAAGCGCTGTGCTCTACCAGCTGAGCTACAGAGGACCACCCTAAGAGAACAGAGAACACTCTATGTACCCTATCCTCCCGGCCGGCTCGGTCCTCCCCTCCTGCTCCGTGGCTTGACGACTCATTGCGAGCTCACAGAACAGGGCTCCGGGCAGTCGAGCGGAAATGGAGGAAAACTAGACTCCCTGCCGACCTGTCATCTTTTCAATCCCTTCTCTCTACATTTCCTCTGTTTCTGCTGCTAAAGCCACTTTCTACCACTCTAAATTTCAAGCCTCTGCCTCTAACCCTAGGAAGCTCTTTGCCACCTTCTCCTCCCTGCTGAATCCTCCTCCTCCCCCTCCCTCCTCCCTCTCTGTGGATGACTTCATCAACCATTTTCAAAAGAAGGTTGACGACATCCGATCCTCATTTATTAAGTCAAATGACACCGCTGGTCCTGCTCACACTGCCCTACCCTATGCTTTGACTTCTTTCTCCAGACTACAGACCAGTATCCCTTCTTTCTTTTCTCTCCAAAACTCTTGAGCATGCCGTCTTTAGCCAACTCTCTTGCTATCTCTCTCAGAATGACCTTCTTGATCCAAACCAGTCAGGTTTCAAGACTGGTCATTCAACTGACCAGTCTCTTCTCTGTGTCAACTCTTCTCTGTGTCACGGAGGCTCTCCACACTGCTAAAGCTAACTCTCTCTCCTCTGCTCTCATCCTTCTAGACCTATCTGCTGCCTTTGATACTGTGAACCATCAGATCCTATCAGGTGGCGTGGCGAGAATCTGTCTCCGCACCACGTGCTCTCACCACTGGTGTCCCCCAGGGCTCAGTTCTAGGCCCTCTCCTATTCTCTCTATACACTAAGTCACTTGGCTCTGTCATATGCTCACATGGTCTCTCCTATCATTGCTACGCAGATGACACACAATTAATCTTCTCCTTTTCCCCTTCTGATAACCAGGTGGTGAATCGCATCTCTGCATGTCTGGCAGACATATCAGTGTGGATGATGGATCACCACCTCAAGCTGAACCTCGGCAAGAGGGAGCTGCTCTTCCTCCCAGGGAAGGACTGCCCGCTCCATGATCTCGCCATCACGGTTGACAACTCCGTTGTGTCCTCCTCCCAGAGTGCAAAGAACCTTGGCGTGACCCTGGACAACACCCTGTCGTTCTCCGCTAACATCAAAGCGGTGACCCGATCCTGTAGGTTCATGCTCTACAACATTCGCAGAGTACGACCCTACCTTACACAGGAAGCGGCACAGGTCCGAATCCAGGCACTTGTCATCTCCCGTCTGGATTACTGAAATTCGCTGTTGGCTGGGCTCCCTGCCTGTGCCATTAAACCCCTACAACTCATCCAGAATGCTGCAGCCCGTCTGGTGTTCAACCTTCCCAAGTTCTCTCACGTCACCCCGCTCCTCCGCACACTCCACTGGCTTCCAGTTGAAGCCCACATCTGCTACAAAAGCATGGTGCTTGCCTACGGAGTTGTGAGGGGAACGGCACCTCCGTACCTTCAGGCTCTGATCAGTCCCTACACCCAAAAGAGGGCATTGCGTTCATCCACCTCTGGCCTGCTGGCCCCCCTACCTCTGCGGAAGCACAGTTCCTGCTCAGCCCAGTCAAAACTGTTCGCTGCTCTGGCACCCCAATGGTGGAACAAGCTCCCTCACGACGCCAGGACAGCGGAGTCACTCACCACCTTTCCCGAGACACTTGAAACCCCACCTCTTTAAGGAATACCTGGGATAGGATAAAAGTAATCCTTCTACCCCTCCCCTACCCCCCCCCCCCAAAAAAAAAGAAAAAAAAAAGATATATATATATATACACCAGTCGTTTTACTGTTCCCCATAAAGTAGCAGGGAGGGTTCAGCTCCTGTGCTGTCCATCCTCCAGTGGGCAACAGCCTGATAGCCTGCTGAGTTGAGCTACGGCCTGACTAACTGACTGACTGCACGGCTTCTTTCCTCTCCCTGCCATGTCCCAGTTCACTTGTTCAGTACAGTGTGAACCGCCACTGACTGGGTGGAGGCTACATTAAGCGGTAGTCAAAACAGGCTACTTTTTAAAATGAGCTTGTCTAATGATAAGCTTGGACTCATTGAATGGCCGACATCATTTTCCAATCCAAGCCATGTTGTTGGTGATTTTTATTTTCAACAAAGTGGTTGGCCTTGCAAAAATGCATGGGGTGGATGGGTGTTTTTTGACGATAGAGGTGCAAATGTAAATATTATAATCTTATAACATTGATAATATTTAATACCAGCTAAATAGAGTTAATAACAAAACATTTTAGGCTACTTGTAGGAATCACAGGAGAAAGGAGAAGGAGTATTCTATGCAGGAATCCTTTTATCTTAACTATAGCCTACTCATTCATAACCCAACGTTTTACTGGCAAAACGTCCCATGTCAGATATTTCCTGCATAGAAAATAATGATATAATGTACCTGACTGGACTGCCTGGGTTATGGACTGGTTCTGACTCTGAACAACATGCTTTTGTCCCACTAAAACCTCCTCAGATCACTGTCTCCAATAGTCTGACATTTATGACAACGTAAAATAAATTCAGCTACAAGTTAGAAATGAGGAATTGGCCTTCGAGTATTGACTTACATACAAGTGATCATTTATACATCAAATGGCAAAGACAGAAATGGAGAAACCGCAAAACCCATGCCCAGCTACCACAGATCAGTAGAATGAGTTACAGAGGAGTGCACGGGCTGCGTCCCAAACACCACCCTATTCCATATATAGTGCACTACTTTTGACCAGAGGGCCCTGGTCAAAAGTAGTGCATTAAATATATAATAGGGTGGTATTTGGGACGCAGCCCGTGTTATGGTAACCCTGAACAGGCATTAGGTAATGTTCAGGATGTACGATTTTCTGAGTTTCAGAGTGAGACTAGAAGAGTGACCTGTTTTTTTTTTTAAACATCCTGGTCTGCCAAGCCAACCCATTGTGTATTGTAACTTGTTGGAGTCTTAGGTAAAACACACTCTGAAATCAATGACATTCTGTGGAAGTTATATCCATCGTACCAAAAGCAATTCATTCAGATTGTGTGTGTACGTGTATGTGTGTGTGTGTGTGTGTGATCGAGAAAGACTGCAGTATTTTCAAAGTGCTACAGTATCTTTGAATATCTTTGAATGGTCTTCCCTAAAACTCAGATAAACTCTTGTTATTAAATAGCAAACGTAAGGACAGAATAGTTTTTCCTATTACGGTATGTAAAATGCATTGTTTAATAGATTGTTTTTAAAGTGGTTTTGTTAGAAGAAGAGAAAGAACAGAAATGTACCAAGGTTTCCTCATTCTACAACTCCCCATCTAGTTTAAACAAAGACAAATATTTGAAAAAGTGCTCTATCAAATACACCACGGGAAAGGGTTTAGCACAATGCATCATATACACTGTACTAGTTAACAATGATGAGTATTTCCTTTCTCTGCTGAGAAAATGAAAAGTTACTAAACAATTGTATTCTTTTTTTATTTTATTTTTAATCTGGGTGTTCAATGACTTGGCTGTTTCCCTTGAAATGCTGCCAGGGAAAGTTGAAACATGTCAAAGTAAGATTTGTATTCACATTTTGCTATCCACTTCAGATTTAATCCATACTTTAGAACGTACACTATAGATTAAGTACCACAATAAATGTTTTGTCATACCCGTGATATACGGTCTGATATAACACGGCTGTCAGCCAATCAGCATTCAGGGCACGAACTACACAGTTTATAATATAGATTAAGTATCACAATGCCAATATATCTGGATAAACATGTGGAGAAATGGTGACAACGTCGTTGAAAGGGTTGGAATAGAGAACAGGCTGCTAGGAGAGGCCAGGGGGAATACAGTACAGGCAATTATTTTATATATATATAAAAAATAAAAGGATTTTGCTGGTTGAAAGCTAAGATTGATGGGTGTGAATGATTTGTAGAACAACAGCAGCAAAAATATATTCTTACTGCCTATATTGAGACGTTGTACAGTACAGCAGCATACCTCAAATAAACTAAGTGCAGTTGCCTGTAATTTACTTCTGAGAGACCACTGAGAGAGAAAGTAAAACTCCTCTGCTAAAGCCCATTTATCACCTTAAGGTTTTCTAAACTAACAAACCTAGAGTTAATATGCTTAGAAATGGCCAAGCTATCCAAGCACTGGCTAAACCATAAAGAAACCTTAATCAAACACATCATAACCCCTTTATGTTGTTTTTCACAGTATAGGCTATGTACACAGTGGTTAGATTAAACATGGTTTAAATACGGTGAATGGTAATCTTTTGCTTTTTTATAGACAGACTGACAGTCATGTTTTACATGCAAGCCGACTGTACAGGTATATGATTTGATTTCACATACCATGATTAGAAGAAGAAGAAGAAGAAGAAGAAGAAGAAGAAGAAGAAGAAGAAGAAGAAGAAGAAGAAGAAGAAGAAGAAGAAGAAGAAGGAGAAGAAGAAGAGAGTGCTGCCCATGTCTGGTAGCTCAACAAGAAAATGTGGAATATAGAACGGTTGTAATGAGCAAAGCCTGGATTTACAGTAGGATGACACGAAGGGCGTTCCAAATATAGGACTGGGGAAGTATACAAGTATAGAAATATATTCCAGATTAGAACAGGTCCTAAAATAAAAGATGAGGGAGTCTGGATTAGTGATGAATAAAATGAGGGTGTTACTTTGGCTTCAACATGGTGTATGAGCTGTTTTGGAAGAGCACAGAAGTCAAATGAATATAATTATTTTGAACGGAGTGAGAGGTGTGTGTGTCTGTTCCAGTCTGTAGGCCTTTAGTGTGTGACGTTCAACAACTGTAGGTAGGATGAAAAACGGACAGCTAGCTAATGTTGTTCTGTGTTGAGAGAGCAATTTAGCATGAATCAAAAGCAGCTTTCCTGGCTCGGATTCTGCATGCTGGTCTGAGCCTGCCAGGAAATGGGAGGATTTTTTTATTTTATTTTTGCAGGTAAAAGTCTGACTTTACAGAATGGAATCAAATTAGGTATTTTTTCCTACCAAATGTGAAAGTGTTATTAGTTAGGGTTGGGGAGGCAGACCAGTTGGAAACTATAGGAAGCTGATTTTGTGGATGATGGGAGGGGGGACCTACTTCCCAATTTAAGGCACTTTATAGTAGGACCCCTTGCTGAATTGGTTGCTTGTAAAATGTATTAAGCACTCCACCACCCCACCGGGTATATACCCTCCTGTGTTCCTTTTACTAAGGTCTGCTAAGCTACAGCACTTAGAAAAATCGGGTTTCTGAGCTTTATTGATGAAGAGAGATGCATGTTATTAAATCCAGATTTTGCATACTATCAGGTTGCACGTTGACATATTTGATGCTGTGTTTTATATGTGTGACTAGTAATATACACTATACAGTGCATTCGAAAAGTATTCAGACCGTTTCACTTTTTCCACATTTTGTAACATTACAGACTTCTAAAATTGATTAAATGTTTTCCTCATCAATCTACACACAATACCACATACTGACAAAGCGAAAACAGGTTTTTAGAAATGTGTGCAAATGTATAACAAATAAAAAACAGAAATACCTTATTTATAAAAGTATTCAGACCCTTTGCTATGAGACTCGAATTTGAGGTCAGGTGCATCCTGTTTCCATTGATCAACCTTGAGATGTTTCTACAACTTGATTGGAGTCTACCTGTGGTAAATTCAATTAATTGGACATGATTTGGAAAGGCACACACATACATAAGGTCCCACAGTTGACAGTGTATGTCAGAGTAAAACCATGCCATGAGGTCGAAGGAATTGTCCGTAGAGCTCCGAGACAGGATTGTGTCGAGGCACTGATCTGGGGAAGTGTACCAAAAAATGTCTGCAGCATTGAAGGTCCCCAAGAACACAGTGGCCTCCATCATTCTTAAATGGAATAAGTTTGGAACCACCAAGACTCTTCCTAGAGCTGGCCAAACTGAGCAATTGGGGGAGAAGGGCCTTGGTCAGGGAGTTGACCAAGAACCCAATGGTCACTCAGAGTTCCTCTGTGGAGATGGGAGAAACTTCCAGAAGGACAACCATCTCTGCAGCACTCCACCAATCAGGCCTTTATGGTAGAGTGGCCAGACGGAAGCCACTCCTCAGTAAAAGGCACATGACATCCCGCTTGGAGTTTGCCAAAAGGCACATAAAGGACTCTCAAACCATGAGAAACAAGATTCTCTGGTCTGATGAAACCAAGATTGAACTCTTTGGCCTGAATGCCAAGCGTCACGTCTGGAGGAAAACAGGCACCGTTCATCACCTGGCCAATACCATCCCTACGGTGAAGCATGGTAATGGCAGCATCATGCTGTGGGGATGTTTTTCAGCGGCAGGGACAAGGAGACTAGTCAGGATTGAGGGAAAGATGAACGGAGCAAAGTACAGAGAGATCCTTGATGAAAACCTGCTACAGAGTGCTCAAGACCTCAGACTGGGGCGAAGGTTCACATTCCAACAAGACAACGACCTTAAGCACACAGCCAAGACAACGCACAAGTGGTTTCGGGACAAGTCTCTGAATGTCCTTGAGTGGCCCAGCCAGAGCCCGGACTTGAAACCTATCGAACATCTCTGGAGAGACCTGTAAATAGCTGTTCAGTGACACTCCCGATCTAACCTGACAGAACTTGAGAGGATCTGCAGAGAAGAATGGGAGAAACTCCCCAAATACAGGTGTGCCAAGCTTGTAGTGTCATACCCAAGAAGACTCGAGGCTGAAATCGCTGCCAAAGGTGCTTCAACAAAGTACTGAGTAAAGGGTCTGAATGCTTATGTAAATGTGATATTTCAGGTTTTTATTTTTAATAAATTGGAAAAATGTCTAAAAACCTGTTTTTGCTTTGTCATTATGGGGTATTGTGTGTAGATTGATGAGGAAGAAAAACAATTTAATCAATTTTAGAATAAGGATGTAACGTAACAAAATGTGGAAAAAGTGAAGGGGTCTGAATACTTTCCGAATGCACTTCATGTAAAATATTATGTGGACATCCCTTCAAATTAGTGGATTCGGCTACTTCAGCTACAGTGACGGAAAGAAGTATTTGATCCCCTGCTGATTTTGTATGTTTGCCCACTGACAAAGACATGATCAGTCTATAATTTTAATGGTAGGTTTATTTGAACAGTGAGAGACAGAGTAACAACAAAAAAATCCAGAAAAACGCATGTCAAAAATGTTATGAATTGATTTGCATTTTAATGAGGGAAAGAAGTATTTGACCCCTCTGCAAAACATGACTTAGTACTTGGTGGCAAAACCCTTGTTGGCAATCACAGAGGTCAGACGTTTCTTGTAGTTGGCCTCTTTGCAGATTTTCTCCAAGTCATTAAGGTTTTGAGGCTGACGTTTGGCAACTCGAACCTTCAGCTCCCTCCACAGATTTTCTATGGGATTAAGGTCTGGAGACTGGCTAGGCCACTCCAGGACCTTAATGTGCTTCTTCTTGAGCCACTCCTTTGTTGCCTTGGCCGTGTGTTTTGGGTCATTGTCATGCTGGAATACCCATCCACGACCCATTTTCAATGCCCTGGCTGAGGGAAGGAGGTTCTCACCCAAGATTTGACGGTACATGGCCCTGTCCATCGTTCCTTTGATGCGGTGAAGTTGTCCTGTCCCCTTAGCAGAAAAACACCCCCAAAGCATAATGTTTCCACCTCCATGTTTGACGGTGGGGATGGTGTTCTTGGGGTCATAGGCAGCATTCCTCCTCCTCCAAACACGGCGAGTTGAGTTGATGCCAAAGAGCTTGATTTTGGTCACATCTGACAACAACACTTTCACCCAGTTCTCCTCTGAATCATTCAGATGTTCATTGGCAAACTTCAGATGGGCCTGTATATGTGCTTTCTTGAGCAGGGGGACCTTGCGGGCGCTGCAGGATTTCAGTCCTTCAAGTCATAGTGTGTTACCAATTGTTTTCTTGGTGACTATGGTCTCAGCTGCCTTGAGATCATTGACAAGATTCTCCCGTGTAGTTCTGGGCTGATTCCTCACCGTTCTCATAATCATTGCAACTCCACAAGGTGAGATCTTGCATGGAGCCCCAAGCCGAGGGAGATTGACAGTTCTTTTGTGTTTCTTCTATTTGCGAATAATCGCACCAACTGTTGTTACCTTCTCACCAAGCTGCTTGGCGATGGTCTTGTAGCCCATTCCAGCTTTCTGTAGGTCTACAATCTTGTCCCTGACATCCTTGGAGAGCTCTTTGGTCTTGCCATGCTAGAGAGTTTGGAATCTGATTGATTGATTGCTTCTGTGGACAGGTTTCTTTTATACAGGTAACAAACTGAGATTAGGAGCACTCCCTTTAAGAGTGTGCTCCTAATCTCAGCTCGTTACCTGTATAAAAGACACCTGGGAGCCAGAAATCTTTCTGATTGAGAGGGGGTCAAATACTTATTTCCCTCATTAAAATGCAAATCAATTCATAACATTGTTGACATGCGTCTTTCTGGATTTTGTTGTTGTTATTCTGTCTCTCACTGTTCAAATAAACCTACCATTAAAATTATAGACTGATCATTTCTTTGTCAGTGGGCAAACGTACAAAATCAGCAGGGGATCAAATACTTTTTTCCCCCACTGTACACCCGTTGCTGCAATCTCCACAGACAAACATTGGCAGTAGAATGGCCTTACTGAGAAGCTCAGTGACTTTCAACGTGGCACCGTCATAGGATGCCACCTTTCCAACAAGTCAGTTCGTCAAATGTCTGCCCTGCTAGAGCTGCCCCGGTTAACTGTGCTGTTATTGTGAAGTGGAAATGTCTAGGAGCAACAACGGCTCAGCCACGGGAGCTGAAGTCCTTAGCGCTTAAAAATTGTCTATCCTCGGTTGCAACACTCACTACCGAGTTCAAAACTGCCTCTGGAAGCAATGTCAGCACAATAACTGTTAGTCAGAAGCTTAATTAAATGGGTTTCCATGGCCGAGCAGCCGCATACAAGCCTAATATCACCATGGGCAATGCCAAGCGTCGGCTGGAGTGGTGTAAAGCTCACCGTCATTGGACTCTGGAGCAGTGGAAACCCATTCTCTGGAGTGATGATTCACGCTTCCCAATCTGGCAGTCCAATGGACAAATCTGGGTTTGGCGGATGCCAGGAGAACGCTACCTGCCCAAATGCATAGTGACAACTTTAAAGTTTGGTGGAGGAGGAATAATGGTCTGGGGCAGTTTGTCATGGTTCGGGCTAGGCCCCTTAGTTCCAGTGAAGGGAAATCTTAACGTTACAGCATACAATGACAGATGATTCTGTGCTTCCAGCTTTGTGGCAACAGTTTGCGGAAGGCCCTTTCCTGTTTCAGCATGACAATGCCCCCTTGCACAAAGTGAGGTCCATACAGAAATAGTTTGTCGAGATCGGTGGAAGAACTTGACTGATCTGCACAGAGCCCTGACCTCAACCCCATCGAAAACCTTTGGGCAGTGTTGCCAACTTAGCGACTTTGTTGCTATATTTAGCGAGTTTTCAGACCCCTCTAGCAACACATTTTCAAAAAAGCGACTAGCGACAAATCTAGCGACTTCTTCTGGTGTTATTGGAGACTTTTGGAGACTCTGACGTGAAAGCACGTATCGTTTTTACTCTTCTCCACGAGCAGCGGGTGCTGCCGTGGGCCCCACCCCCGTCCCAAAGCACTCACAGGCGGCCCAGTCCTCGCATAGCAGTCCCTCCCAGCTGCGGTCAGAGCAGGAGATGTTCACCCCTCTGCGTCCAGACTGCAAATGAATCGCGCATGTGGGAAGCCACCGCTGGCTGATCCCGCCCTGGCTTACATTCAGGGCGGGATGTAAATGTAGGGTGTTTTTACTCACTTTTTTGTCTCTCCCACAACGTTATTCCTCTCTTCTACAGCGTCCATCACAATTACATGCACATGGACAATTATGCAAATTAGGTGATGACGTCATTTAGCGACTTCTAGTGACTTTTAGGACAGCCAATAGATACTTTCCTTACTGAGGAGTTGGCAACACTGCCTTTGGGATAAATTGGAACACCGACTGCGAGCCAGGCCTAATCGCCCAACATCAGTGTCCGACCTCACTAATGCTCTTGTGGCTGAATGGAAGCAAGTCCCCTCAGTAATGTTCCAACATCTAGTGGAAAGCCTTCCCAGAAGAGTGGAGGCTGTTATAGCATCAAAGGGGGGACCAACTCCATATTAATGCCCATGATTTTGGAATGAGATGTTCGACGAGCAGGTGTCCACATACTTTTGGTCATGTAGTGTATTTGGGACTTGCTGAGCTTGAATGTATACTATTCATCTAAATCATCACATGATCATTCTATTTGTATCCGGTAAAATATACTAACTACTGTACCAGTCAAAAGTTTGGACACACCTACTCATTCCAGGGTTTTTCTTTATTTGTACTATTTTCTACATTGTAAAATAATAGTGAAGACATCAAAACGATGAAATAATAATAATAATAATAATAATAATAATATGCCATTTAGCAGACGCTTTTATCCAAAGCGACTTACAGTCATGCGTGCATAAATCTTTTTTTTTTTAATGTAGTAACCAAACAAGTGTCATACAAATCAATTATATGGTATATTTGAGATTCTTCAAAGTAGGCACCCTTTGCCTTGATGACAGCTTTGCACACTCTTGGCATTCTCTCAACTAGCTTCATGAGGTAGTCACATGGAATGCATTTCAATTAACAGGTGTGCCTTCTTAAAAGTTGATTTGTGGAATTTCTTTCTTTCTTAATGCGTTTGAGCCAATCAGTTGTGTTGTGACAAGGTAGGGGTGGTATACAGAAGCCTATTTGGTAAAAGACCAAGTCCATATTATGGCAAGAACAGCTCAAATAAGAAAAGAGAAACGACAGTCCATCATTACTTTAAGACATGAAGGTCAGTCAATACGGAACATTTCAAGAACTTTGAAAGTTTCTTCAAGTGCAGTCGCAAAAACCATCAAGCGCTATGATGAAACTGGCTCTCATGAGGACCGTCACAGGAAAGGAAGAACCAGAGTTACCTCTGCTGCAGAGGATGAGTTCATTAGAGTTAACTGCACCTCAGATTGCAGCCCAAATAAATGCCTCACAGTGTCACAACTTCGGCCGAGGCTGCCTCCCATCCTTGTTCGGGCAGGCTTCGGCGTTCGTCATCACCGGAGTACTAACCACTGCCGCCCCAATCATCATCACAATTGTCTTGTCTCGTTATCACACACACCTGGTTCTAATCCCCTAATTAGTCAGTGTATAAGTGTTCCCTCTGCCCCCTTGTCCTTGTGGGTGATTGTTTATTTGTGAAGGTTAGTGAAGCTCGGTGGAGCTCGTGTATTTAGTTCGACAGGAGTATTTTCCCGTGTGCATTTTGTATTTTCTAGTGCACCTGTTTTGTGCCCTGGTGTGTGTTTGACGCATTTCTGCGTAACCCTTTATTTTTGCGGATTAAAGCCTGTTATTCTGTGATTTACCCTCCTGCGCCTGACTCCTTCAACACCACCTTCATCACAGTATCACCCACCTACTTTCATGGAGTCAGCAGGAGAAGAGCGCATGCCTGGAGTCGTGGCACGGGTCCAGGAGCATTCCACGATGCTGGCCAGCTTGGGAAGGAGAGAACCCGATCTGTCGAGACCAGCTGGCCAACCGGATCCAGCCACCTACACCCCAGCACCCGGAGGGATCCAGATATCCCGACCACGGGCGTTTGATGGGACGACGGCGCTGTGCCAGAGATTCCTCCTCCAATTGGAGCTTTACTTCGCCAGCATCAGGCCGGAACCATCGGAGCGGGAGAAGGTGTCCGTCCTCGTTTCCTGCCTCTGTGGGAAAGCCCTGGAGTGGGCCAACGCGGTGTGGAACAAAGGAGGAGCCGCGTTGGAGGACTACAGGGAGTTCGCTCGCCTCTTACGGGCAGTCTTCGATCACCCTCCCGAGGGTAGAGAGGCGGGTGAGCGACTGGTCCATCTGAAGACGCTGTACCTCCCAGGAGTCATATATAACCCCTGTCACAGGCTGAAACGGTGGCTATGGAAACCTATGTCACCGAGTCCCTGCGCCAGGGGTATATACATCCCTCCACTTCACTTCTTCTTTGTGAAGAAGAAGGACGGAGGTCTGCGCCCGTGCAATGATTATCGACCACTGAACAGGGAGACGATAAGATTGAGTTATCCTCTACCCCTCCTTCCTTCGGTGATTGAATCAATGCATGGGGCGCACTTCTTCACCAAATTAGATCTCAGGAGTGCATACAACCTGGTGCGTATCCGAGAGGGAGATGAGTGGAAGACAGTATTCAGCACAACCACGGGGCATTATGAATACCTTGGTCGCAGTGTCGTGGTCTACATCGATGACATCCTGGTGTATTCCGCTACGCGCGCCGAGCATGTGTCCCTGGTTCGCAAGGTGCAGGCCCGACTGTTGGAAAATAACCTTTATGCTAAGGCAGAGAAGTTTATGTTTTTCCAGCACACCACATTTCCACCTGTGACGGAGGGAGATCGCATTTCAGCCTTGCGTAATTGGCCGACTCCAACCACGGTTAAGGAGGTGCAGCGCTTCCTTGGCTTTGCCAACTACTATCGGAGGTTTATCCGGGGCTTAGGCAAGGTCGCAGCTCCCATTACCTCCCTGTTGAAGGGTGGGCCGTCCTGGCTCCGCTGGTCTGCTGAGGCTGACCTGACCTTCAGCAAACTGAAGGGTCTGTTCACCTCAGCCCCAGTACTGGCCCACCCCGATTCATCACTACCGTTCGTAGTGGAGGTGGATGCATCCGAGGTTGGGATAGGAGCTGTCCTGTCTCAACGCTCGGGTACGCCACCCAAGCGCCGCCCCTGTGCCTTCTTCTCTAAGAAGCTCAGCCCGGCGGAGCAGAACTACGACGTTGGTGATCGGGAGCTGTTGGCTGTTGTCCGAGCCTTGACCGTGTGGAGGCATTGGCTCGAAGGGGCGAAACACCCTTTTCTCGTCTGGACGGACCACCGTAACCTGGAGTACATCCGGGCAGTGAGGAGGCTGAATCCTCGCCAGGCCAGGTGGGCCCTATTCTTCACCCGGTTAGATTTTACACTGTCATACATTCCAGGTACGAAGAACGTGAAGGCAGACGCACTGTCCCTGCTGTATGACACAGAGGAGAGGCCCAGAGACAACACCCCCATACTCCCGGCCTCCTGCATTGTGGCGCCGGTAGTATGGGCGATGGACGTGGATATAGAGCAGGCATTACGCACAGATCCATCTCCACCGCAGTGTCCAGCTGGGCTGCGGTACGTGCCTGCTCTTATCCGTGATCGTCTGATCTTCTGGGAACACACGTCACCTTCCTCTGGTCACCCAGGTATCGGCCGTACAGTGCGCTGCTTGAGCGGAAAGTACTGGTGGCCTACCTTGGCTAAGGACGTGAGTGTGTACGTCTCCTCCTGCTCGGTGTGCGCCCAGAGTAAGGCACCTCCCAACGGGTAAGCTACAACCATTACCAGTTCCACAACGACCATGGTCTCATCTTAGTATTGATTTTATGACTGATCTTCCCCTCTCCCAAGGTAACACCACCATCCTGGTCGTTGTGGACCGCTTCTCCAAGTCCTGCCGCCTCCTTCCTCTTCCCGGTCTCCCCATGGCCTTGCAGACTGCGGAGGCCCTGTTTACTCACGTCTTCCGGCACTACGGGGTGCCAGAGGATATTGTGTCCGACCGAGGTCCCCAGTTCACCTCCAAGGTTTGGAAGGTGTTCATGGAACGTCTGGGGGTCTCGTCAGCCTGACCTCTGGGTTCCACCCCGAGTCAAATGGGCAGGTGGAACGAGTAAATCAGGATGTGGGTAGGTTCCTGCGGTCCTACTGGCAGGACTGGCCGGGGGAGTGGTTGGTGTTCCTGCCATGGGCAGAATATGCCCAGAACTCTCTCCGCCACTCCTCTACTAACCTAACACCATTCCAATGTGTTTTAGGTTACCAACCGGTTCTGGCACCATGGCACCAGAGCCAGACTGAGGCTCCTGCGGTGGATGACTGGTTTCGGCGCGCGGAGGAGACGTGGGACGCTGCTCAAGTTCACCTCCAGCGCACTGTGCGTCGTCAGAAGGCCAACGCTGACCGTCACCGCAGTGAGGCCCCGGTCTTTGTACCAGGGGATCGGGTCTGGCTCTCGACCCGGGGGGGGTTGTTAATGTCACGACTTCGGCCGAGGCTGCCTCCCCTCCTTGTTCGGGCAGGCTTCGGCGTTCGTCTTGTCTCGTTATCACACACACCTGGTTCTAATCCCCTAATTAGTCAGTGTATAAGTATTCCCTCTGCCCCCTTGTCCTTGTGGGTGATTGTTTATTTGTGAAGGTTAGTGAAGCTCGGTGGAGCGCGTGTATTTCGTTCGACGGAAGTATTTTCCCATGTGCATTGTATTTTCCAGTGCACCTGTTTTGTGCCCTGGAGTGTGTTTTACACATTTCTGCATAACCCTGTATTTTTGCGGTTTAAAGCCTGTTATTCTGTGATTTACCCTCCTGCGCCTGACTCCTTCAACACCACCTTCATCACACACAGAGTTCAAGTAACAGACACATGTCAACAACAACTGTTCAGAGGAGACTGTGTGAATCAGGCCTTCATGGTCGAATTGCTGCAAAGAAACCACTACTAAAGGACACCAATAATAAGTAGAGACTTGCTTGGGCCAAGAAACACAAGCAATGGACATTAGACCGGTGGAAATCTGTCCTTTGGTCTGATGAGTCCAAATTTGAGATTTTTAGTTCCAACTGCCGTGTCTTTGTGAGACGCTCAGTAGATGAACAGATGATCTCCGCATGTGTGGTTCCCACCGTGAAGCATGGAGGAGGAGGTGTGATGGTGTGGGGGTGCTTTGCTGGTGACACTGTCAGTGATTTATTTACAATTCAAGGCACACTCAACCAGCATGGCTACCACAGCATTCTGCAGCGATACACCATCCCATTTGGTTTGCGCTTTGTGGGACTATTATTTGTTTTTCAACAGGACAATGACCCAAAACACACCTCCAGTCTGTGTAAGGGCTATTTGACCAAGGAGAGTGATAGAGTGCTGCATCAGATGACCTGGCCTCCACAATCAACCGACCTCAACCCAATTGAGATGGTTTGGGATGAGTTGGACTGCGAGTGAAGGAAAAGCAGCAAACAAGTGCTCAGCATATGTGAGAACTCCTTCAAGACTGTTGGAAAAGCATTCCAGCATTCAACCAGCATTCATGAAGCTGGTTGAGAGAATGCCAAGAGTGTGCAAAGATGTCATCAGGGTGGCTACTTTGAAGAATCTAAAATCTAAAATATACTTTGATTTGTTTAACACTTTTTGGTTACTACATGATTCCATATGTGTTACTTCATAGTTTTGATGTCTTCACTATTATTCTACAATGTAGAAAATAGTACAAATAAAGAAAAACCATTGAATGAGTAGGTGTGTCCAAACTTTTAACTGGTACTGTAACTCTGGGTCTTCCTTTCCTGTGGCGGTCCTCATGAGAGCCAGTTTCATCATAGTGCTTGATGGTTTTTGCGAGTGCACTTGAAGAAACTTTCACATTTCTTGAAATTTTCCGGATTGACCTTCATGTCTTAAAGTAATGATGGACTGTCGTTTCTCTTTGCTTCTTTGAGCTGTTCTTGCCATAATATGGACTTGGTATTTTACCAAATAGGCTTCTGTCTACCACCCCTACCTTGTCACAACACAACTGATTGGCTCAAACGCATTAAGAAGAAAATAAATTCCACAAATTAACTTTTAAGAAGGCACACCTGTTAATTGAAATGCATTCCAGGTGACTACCTCATGAAGCTGGTTGAGAGAATGCCAAGAGTGTGCAAAGCTGTCATCAAGGCAAAGGGTGGCTACTTTGAAGAATCTCAAATATAAAATATATTTTGATTTGTTAACACTTTTTTGGTTACTACATGTTTCCACTTGATGTTTTCACTATTATTCTACAATGTAGAAAATAGTACAAATAAAGAAACACCCTGGAATGAGTAGGTGTGTCCAAACCTTTGACTGGTACTGTATTTTTAACTAAGGTCTGTGTATTTAGATCTATACATTTAGATAATATAATCATATACTCATGTTCATGCAGTAATACAACTGATTGATTATTACACTGTTGCAATATTTCGATGCAGCGGTCACTGAGCCTTATAAAGCTTCTGATTAATGCTGTTTTTGTAGGAGACTTGAAATGTTCTCCCCTAAAGGCTCCATAAAAACATATTCAAATTGGAGTTCACAACATTTCTGACAGAGAACATTGCATACCGTCCTGCATTTTTACATGTACCCAAATCTTCAATCTCTCTGAGAATCTCTCATGGCCATCTACTGGGTGTATGACTGACCAGGGTTGGGGTCACTTCCATTTCAATTCAGTCATTTCAGAAAGCAAACTGAAATTCAGTGAATTGAAATGGAATTGACTCCAACCCTGTGGTCTAACTTTACTCTATTGAATAAATTCTAGATACTTCTCTGGCCACTGTGACCATTACGTGGCAGCCTGGTTGACTGAGGTGGTCAAGGTTACTGTAAGGCCTGTAGTGTGGGTTGGGCTTCCCTGAGGTTTCGGTCACGTTCCCAGGGGACGGTGGTGAGGCCCTGAGACCTGTTTACCTTGGAGGCCAAGGTGGGCTCCTGCATGGGGACTTCTGTTGGTGGGCCGGACACTTGTCCTCGAGATGATATGTCACTATAAACTAATGCAAAGGTGTCATCAGAATCCATAATATTTCACACTGTTTACATACTGTACCTGTTTAGATGTTAAGGGACAGAGATGACAGGGCTTTGAAGTCCACCTTTTTAAAATGTCATAAGGCTGTCATATAACACAATTACAACATTCTCTTCTCATGTACTATCTCCTATTCTTTGTTACAGTGTTGCTTGGGCGCCACCTTCTTGTAAGTGCTGGGCTGTGTGTGTGTCTGTGTACACACACAGACACACACACACAGACACACACACAGACCAGCACTTACAAGAAGGTGGCGCCCAAGCAATGTGTGTGTCATCAGGACTGGACTGACATGGGCAGGGGGAGGGGCAGGGGGAGGGGCAGCGTTTGCAGCTTCACCCACTAACTGAGGAGCTGTACTCTCACTTCCTTACACATGCAAACACACACACACACACACACACACACACACACACACACATAGCCTCGCTTGGAGTGGTCAGGCAAGGCAGCAGCATGCTTCCCACTCTCTCACCTCCCCTGCTCCTGCTCCAGCCATACAGACATGATGCTCCAGGAGAGCACTACACCAGACTGTTACACGAGCTATCTGCATAACAGAAGCTGATGTGCTGCAGTCTGATGTGCCTCACTTTTACCTCATTTTCTTTCTCCTTTTTTCATTGGAATTTGAGATCAATAATTACCTAAATATACAGGAGGTATTTGGAGGCAGCTGGCTGGACCTGTCTCAAGGGGGTTTCCCCAACATTACCCTCTCGCTGAAGGTCTTACTCTGAACCATATAGAATTGGGCAGAATAAATTTGCAAAGATATCTCTATTTTGGATCTTAGAAAGTTTGCAAAGAAATCTATTTTTGGGATCTTGGAAAGTTTGCAAAGATATCTATTTAGGGGAATTTGCAGACTGAAGAAAACCTTTTTGTGGATAACTTGTTTTGGAAATCTACTCCGTGTGAGTATTTTTCATTTGGTGTATTTGATGTGTATTTGGAAGTACCAGAAAAGCCTATCTCTGTGCTTAGACAGATTATTTACTAGATAGTTCAGTATTAGTCTAGCTATTTCGGTATTAGTCTAGTTATTTCAGTATTATTCTAGGTATTTCAGTATTAGTCTAGGTATTTCAGTATTAGTCTAGGTATTTCAGTATTAGTCTAGGTAATTCAGTATTAGTCTAGGTATTTCAGTATTATTCTAGGTATTTCGGTATTAGTCTAGTTATTTCAGTATTATTCTAGGTATTTCAGTATTAGTCTAGGTATTTCAGTATTAGTCTAGGTATTTCAGTATTAGTCTAGGTATTTCAGTATTAGTCTAGGTATTTCGGTATTAGTCTAGTTATTTCAGTATTATTCTAGGTATTTCAGTATTAGTCTAGGTATTTCAGTATTAGTCTAGGTATTTCAGTATTAGTCTAGGTAATTCAGTATTAGTCTAGGTATTTCAGTATTAGTCTAGGTATTTCAGTATTAGTCTAGGTAATTCAGTATTAGTCTAGGTATTTCAGTATTAGTCTAGGTATTTCAGTATTAGTCTAGGTAATTCAGTATTAGTCTAGGTATTTCAGTATTAGTCTAGGTATTTCAGTATTAGTCTAGGTATTTCAGTATTAGTCTAGGTATTTCAGTATTAGTCTAGGTATTTCAGTATTAGTCTAGGTATTTCAGTATTAGTCTAGCTATTTCAGTATTAGTTTAGGTTTTTCAGTATTACCAGGTGGTCTTGTTTAGTAGACAGAATTGATGTCGGGCTCAGGAATCAAAGGTGGCTCAGAAAGTTGTTGAGTTGTTCAGCAACTGTATCTATGCTGCCAAGTAAAAACCACCAGATAAGTAGCAGTAAGGTAAGTGGGGTTTTCTGTACCACCTACAGTACGTCCCTCAACACATATCATACTCAACAAATGAAATGGGCATTAAGGCTTCCATTTCAATGGTGTTATTGTTGTTTTCTATTTATGTTTGCATGGGGCCATTTCAAATAAATCATTGGTATTACGTATTTTACAACACCTTAATAAACCATGCTAAGTACACAGTTGATACTGTACATACTTTAGTTCCTGGTGAATAGCGATACAATGAAGGGATGGAACGTGTTGTCTGTTGCGTGTTCCAGAGTTCCAGAATGCTGTGTTCCAGGGGCATGTTCCAGCAGTGGAGTCTAGCGGTGTTCCTGCTGTGCTCCCCTGTCCCTCTCTATGGGAGACCCATCCATGCTCTCACTAACAGAATGTAAGTCTCTGTTTTTCAATAGTTTACAAACTGTAGATTCTTTCCATTTCACTGTCTATTCATTATCATATTACCTCCTTTTTGAATATTAAATGGTACAAGAAAAGGTAATGGCAGTAAATTAATCAATGACAACTTTTAAACCAATCACTGGAATCACTTTTAAGTTTGATGTATCACATGACTGCTTTATTCCATCCGTTGTTTGTTGATTTGAGAAAAGAGGTGTAGATATGCGGACAAGAATAGATCTACTGTATGTTCAGTGGTCTGAGTGTAGAAAAAGATGACAGAAGAACATCAAATGACATACATTTACATTTTATATTTTAGTCATTTAGCAGACGCTCTTATCCAGAGCAACTTACAGTTAGTGAGTGCATACATTTTCATACTGGCCGACATACTAAATTTGTATTTTTATTCAATACATTATATTATATACTTTATGGAATATATTTGATGGAATATAATATGTTTATGGAATATATTTGATGGAATATAATATGTTTATGGAATATATTTGATGGAATATAATATGTTTCTGGAATTTATTAAATAATTGGTCAATCGTCTATATTTTAGACCTGCATGTACAGTATTTGAGTTGTCTCATGTGAAAACAAAAGTTATCATGAATTCACGCCTACATGAATCCTAACTCCCTGCGTTAAAGTTTGGATTGACATTTTGGTGGTGCGGGTGACATGTTTTTGGTGTTAAATATATGCGTCATAGCATGTTATGGTCCTTTCTCACATTATAGTGTTCACATAGAACAGCTTCCAGCTTCCACTGTCTTGTTTATGCTACCCACCTATTAAAGGTCTACTGGAACATGACCTTGGCTGTCATTCAACAGTCAACACCTCACAAGTAGGTCGTTCAGAGGCACTGTACTGTACTGTAGGTAGGTACCACTGTACACAAGACAGCTGTAAGAGAAAGTGATAGGTTGATAGGTAGGGTTGTAAATACAATCTATGCGAAGATTCAGTGTCTCCTACTGAGACTCAATTTGTCAGCTCTCTATGGTGCTCCTGAAGGGGTGTTGCAAAGAGACCAATTCCATTTAATTTGACTTAATTGAAATGGAGCTGTCCCCAACCTGAGATTATTTTCCTTTGCCATCTACTCTTACAAAGAGAGTGAGTCCAGTTTAAACAATCTCCTTCTCCCCTCTCCATTCAGGAGGAGGTCAGTGAGCCACGCCCAGCTGATGCACGACAAGGGCCGTTCCCTGCATGAGTTCAAGAGACGCCAGTGGATCCAGCAACTACTAGATCAAGTCCACACGTCCGACAGCGAGCGAGCCCCGCCTCCCCAGAGCAGGAGCAACGCCAATGGGGGCAACGCCAATGGGGGCCACAGCACCTTCAGCGGGAGCTCTCTATCCTCCCCAAAACCCTCTGGAGGGACCAAGAACCTCCCCCTGAGCTTCCGGCTGGGAGGGGAGGGGGGCAACCTCCCCCAGGAGACCAACAAATCTCTGGCCTACAAACACCAACCGCTGAAGGTGGTCACCAAGAGGAAAAAGAAGGTGAAGGGAGAGAGAGGGAGACGGAAGGAGAGTGAGAAGAGGAGGCGGAGGGCTCGCTCTGTAGTCACAAGTCTTACGACACAAAGAGAGGAGTCACAGAGGACACAAGACACTGGGTGACAAACGTACTTCATGATGTAGCCTTTGGGTGGCGCTGCACTAAGGACTCTGACTGACAAAGATTCCAGCATCAATGACTGAGACTCAGACTAATGTCTCAAAGACTCACAAACGGTTGAAACAACTGGTCTCTCCATACCTTGGCCATAGATCTTTGCTTTTGTTGTTTTAATCTGCTGCTTTTTCCTTGTGCCTTGATATACAGTAATATGTTGCTACTTTTATAATAACACAAATTACTTCTGTATCCATATTTATTAGGTAAATAATATGCGGATCATCAGCAGTGTTAAATGAATCTTAACTCATCCCTAGTCAGATAACAATGTAAGACAGGTGCCCTTCAGGGGCAATTTACTGTATCTCCCTAATTCCCTTCAAATCAAGTCCAATCAGATGTCCATATGTAAAGTAGAACATAGCCTACACGGTAAACGTCACGCATAAAATATTTATTGTCTGTACATATTTAAATTCACAAAATGAGGGAGGATCATTCTTTTTTTTAGTGCTCGGTAGCTTTTTAGATAGTTGATATTGTGAATATATAATTTCTTGTCTGTAGTTAGTATTATAAAATCCATAACAAATGTTTCTACCATAATTTATTTCATTTGAACTGTGTATTTATTTTGTGAATGTATTACCGTGCTGCTGACTTTCAATATTTTATAATAACATAAAATGCACTTTAGATATAATGATTATATCCATATGTTTTGTTAAGTTACATTATTCTAAGTGTTCTCTTTTGTGGTTGATTTTGATTAAGAAAGAAAATGTTCCTTTCTGTTGATAAACACTTTCTTTTTTATTTCTTCTTGGTTTATAATATACCCAATCATCTCATTGACCAGTAAGTTATTGGATCGTCCATCAAATTCTCTCTAGTTTTAAAGTCTATTTTTTATCAAAATAAGCCAGTTTAAACTGTTGGTATGGTTACAGACTTGTTAAGATTCATTTCATGTTTAGCATTTGCACTGAGAGCACAATCATTTAAAACAATAATCAAACCAAAGATTAAAAGCTTTGTGAATACATTGTGTTCTCTCTTTATGTGATGTAGTACAATCAAATACTCTGTCCCACTATTTTCCGATATCAAGTCTCTCATTGATGGTGGAGTTATCAAAGAGAAATTAATCAATGTAGTTGTTGACTGTTCAGTGAGAGCAAGGGTTGTTTATGTCACATTAGAGAACCATGTGGTGTGTTTTAACAGCCTCTCTCTAACTGAATGGACTGTATATATGGGCTGCATCCCAGATGGCACCCTATTTCTTTTATAGTGCTGGGCCCTGGTCAAAAGTAGTGCACTATATAGGGAATAGGGTGCCATTTGGGACACAATCATGGACCTGCTGGTAATGGAGGAGAGGGGAGAGAGTAAATACACCAGGCAGCAGAGTTAGTAGACTAGCTACATCCTGTCCTAAGAACCTTGGCTGAGGCCATTAGCTAGACAGTCATAAACATAGTAGAATGTCCTGATAAAGACCCCATCAGAAGACTGGAGCTCCACAGCCCTGAATAAATCAATGTAACAATGGACAGAGGCATTAATAACTCACTCACTGAGAGAGACAGAGGAGGGAGAGAGGGAGCGAGGAGGGAGGAGGCAAAGGGGGAGGGAGGGAGAGATGAGGGAGAGGAGGGAAAGAGGGGGAGAGGGAGAGGAGGGAAAGAGGGGGAGCGGGAGAGGAGGGAGAGAGGGAGAGGAGGGAAAGAGGGGGAGAGGGAGAGGTGGGAGGGAGGGAGAGGAGGGAAAGAGGGGGAGAGGGAGGGAGGGAGGGAGGGAGGGAGAGGAGGGAGGGAAAGAGGGGGAGAGGAGGGAGGGAGGGAGGGAGGGAGGGAGGGAGAGGAGAGGAGAGGAGGGAGGGAAAGAGGGGGAGAGGAGGGAGGGGAGAACACACAACAGAACACATAACAGAACAAGAAGGATCCTTGTTCTATGAAAGGTCAGAGAAGGCCTGTGATAGGTGTTTTCGTTCTTGTAATAAGACCTCTCACTTTATCACTTCCATGCAACCATTATAATAGCCTACAGTAATTGCCATAGAAACTGCCAATGTCAAAAATGTTCTCTGAAAAAATACAAGATGCAACAATACAACTCAGAATATATACATTCATACAGTCATAAACCTCTGTGCAATTCAAAACACTGGAGTGTGCGTCTGTGTGAGTCTGTATCTTTAAACTCAGTCAATCAGAATCAATTTGACCTGAGTGAGTGATGTTTGCCTTTCTTTGCTCCATAGTCCGCAATCAAAGTTCGAACCTTTTAATACAGAGAGTCAAGGATCTCACACGCAAGACCGTTTTCTTAAACAGTTTTCATCATTATGGGGACCTTCTAAATTAAATTCAAGGGATGGCTGCGAATTCACCCATGTCGAGGGAACACGGCAATTTATCTTGGTACAAATGAACTTCACTCAATAAACCAAGAGTATGGTTGTCACGTTCGTCGAAGTGAGTAGACCAAGGCGCAGCGTGAGATTTGTACATCTTATTTAATTAAGTGCACATACAATAAACAAAACAACAAACGATACGTGACGTCCACGGTACAAACACAAAACCAACTGGTACAACCCGAAAGGAACAAGATCCCACAAACACTAAGGGAAAACAGACTGTTTAAATATGGCTCCCAATCAGAGACAACCAGCAACAGCTGACACTTGTTGCCTCTGATTGGGAACCACTCTGGCCAACATAGAAATACAAGAACTAGACTGAAAACATAGAACAAAACACATAGAAACTACACACCCTGGCTCAACATATAGAGTCCCCAGAGCCAGAGTGTGACAATGGTGAGTACACCACAAGAGCAGAACAGGCTCATCCAAACTATTATTTCAGAAACAGAGCATGTCAATGTAGTTTTACTATAATAATAATGATAAGATTTAGCCTGTTTTTTCCCCCAGTTATTTGTGGTTATAACTCCTAAATCAAGCTAATTGTATTCCAAGTATATAAAGTCTATTTTGTCTTCACCAAAAATGAAGCCTTGCTTTTGCAGGGTGAAATGGAATTACACCAAACATTAACTAAGCCTTGCCTGTATCTCACAACAGGCTGTCCCCAACACGTTCTCCCTGATCTTTTCCTGTACCTGCGGGGTGATCCTGGGCATCGGTTTCTGTGCCAACCTGCTGGTGTTCTCTCTCTCTAGTACAACACCCTGAGGAAGAACCGGCTGGATATCCTGCTGCTCAGCATGGCAGACTTCCTCAGCCTGCTGCGCATCCCCTTCACACTGCACTCAGGTAGGTTATTGATTTATCCCTTATTTTACCAGGTTAGTTGACTGAGAAGACATTCTCATTTACAGCAACGACCTGGGGAATAGTTAAAGGGGAGAGGGGATGAATGAGCCAATTGGAAGCAGTGGATGATTAGGTGGCCATGATGGTACGAGGGCCAGATTGGGAATTTAGTCAGGACACCGGGATTAACACCCCTACTCTTACGATAAGTGCCACGGGATCTTTAGTGACCACAGAGAGTCAGGATACCCATTTAACCTCCCATCCGAAAGACAGCACCCTACACAGGGCAATGCCCCAATCACTGCCCTGGGATATATATTTTTTTAGACGAGAGGAAAGAGTGCCTCCTACTGGCCCTCCATCACCACTTCCAGCAGCATCTGGTCTCCCATCCAGGACCAACCCTGCTTACCTTCAGAGGCAAGCTAGCAGTGGGATGCAAGGTGGTATGCTTCTGGCTGTTAGAGGTCAGAGAGCATGGCTCTGGCAGACTTCCTCACCTTGCTGCTCATCCCCTTTACCCTACACTCTGCAATCGGGTAGGTTGCCGGTTCGAATCCCAGGTCTGACTGGAAAATTCTGGTGGGCCAGCAACCTGAGAGTTGAATCCAGGAAGAAAAAAAAAACACACTTAGAAAACTGTTGAGATGGGGATGTGAGCCAGTTACTATACTGGAGGGTTGAGACGGGGATGTGAGCCAGTTACTATACTGGAGGGTTGAGATGGGGATGTGAGCCAGTTAGTGGTCCTCTGTAGCTCAGCTGGTAGAGCACGGCGCTTGTAACGCCAAGGTAGTGGGTTCGATCCCCGGGACCACCCATACACAAAAAAAATGTATGCACGCATGACTGTAAGTCGCTTTGGATAAAAGCGTCTGCTAAATGGCATATTATATTATTATTATTACTATACTGGAGGGTTGAGATGGGGATGTGAGCTAGTTACTATACTGGAGGGTTGAGACGGGGATGTGAGCTAGTTACTATACTGGAGGGTTGAGATGGGGATGTGAGCCAGTTACTATACTGGAGGGTTGAGATGGGGATGTGAGCCAGTTACTATACTGGAGGGTTGAGATGGGGATGTGAGCCAGTTACTATACTGGAGGGTTGAGATGGGGATGTGAGCCAGTTACTATACTGGAGGGTTGAGATGGGGATGTGAGCCAGTTACTATACTGGAGGGTTGAGATGGGGATGTGAGCCAGTTACTATACTGGAGGGTTGAGACGGGGATGTGAGCCAGTTACTATACTGGAGGGTTGAGATGGGGATGTGAGCCAGTTACTATACTGGAGGGTTGAGATGGGGATGTGAGCCAGTTACTATACTGGAGGGTTGAGATGGGGATGTGAGCCAGTTACTATACTGGAGGGTTGAGATGGGGATGTGAGCCAGTTACTATACTGGAGGGTTGAGATGGGGATGTGAGCTAGTTACTATACTGGAGGGTTGAGATGGGGATGTGAGCTAGTTACTATACTGGAGGGTTGAGATGGGGATGTGAGCTAGTTACTATACTGGGGGGATGTGAGCTAGTTACTATACTGGAGGGTTGAGACGGGGATGTGAGCTAGTTACTATACTGGAGGGTTGAGATGGGGATGTGAGCTAGTTACTATACTGGAGGGATGTGAGCTAGTTACTATACTGGAGGGTTGAGACGGGGATGTGAGCTAGTTACTATACTGGAGGGTTGAGATGGGGATGTGAGCTAGTTACTATACTGGAGGGTTGAGATGGGGATGTGAGCTAGTTACTATACTGGAGGGTTGAGATGGGGATGTGAGCTAGTTACTATACTGGAGGGTTGCTGGATTTCAAAAACATAAAAGCTGAGGACTTCCATTCCCCTGTGACAATGAATGAACAGTTCTTCTTCTTATACTCGTGGCCGCTGGGGGACACCACCTGCAAGGTTGACCAGTTCTTCCTGTCGGCGGGCACCTGAAGCCTGTGTGCCGTGTCTATGACTCGGGCCGTGAACATCATCAACCCCTACTACCCTCCCACCATGGCCCTGGTGGTCCTGGTGTTACCAGTCTGCCTCTCAGGATAGCCTGGGGCCTGGCCTGGCTGATTTTACTACCAGTCTGCCTCTCAGGATAGCCTGGGGCCTGGCCTGGCTGATTTTACTACCAGTCTGCCTCTCAGGATAGCCTGGGGCCTGGCCTGGCTGATTTTACTACCAGTCTGCCTCTCAGGATAGCCTGGGGCCTGGCCTGGCTGATTTTACTACCAGTCTGCCTCTCAGGATAGCCTGGGGCCTGGCCTGGCTGATTTTACTATCTGTCTGCCTCTCAGGATAGCCTGGGGCCTGGCCTGGCTGATTTTACTATCTGTCTGCCTCTCAGGATAGCCTGGGGTCTGGCCTGGCTGATTTTACTATCTGTCTGCCTCTCAGGATAGCCTGGGGCCTGACCTGGCTGATTTTACTATCTGTCTGCCTCTCAGGATAGCCTGGGGCCTGGCCTGGCTGATCTGTCTGTCCACCATGCAAGAGAACCACTACCAGGTAACAATGGCTTGGTTTGAAACTGTACCCTATTTGCTATATAGTGCCCAACCTTTTACCTGCTCCACTATATAGGGAATAGAGTGCCATTTCAGATGCATACAATGTGTAACAAGAGGCCTTATGTTTAATTCAAAGAATGTCACTGGAAGTAACCAGATCTGAAAGAAAAAAAAGCATTGTACTGTTATTTCATTTGCTAAAACAAAACGGTGTCCAATTAATGTGAGAAGACACAAACATTAAAATCCAGCAGGAGGTCCTGAGCCAGTACATGCTCTACTAACTACTTTGTCCCCGTGCTGGTGAGAACCTTCAACTACACCCGCCTGGCCTGCTTCCTCCACAAGAGCCCTGTCATGTCTGTAGCTAGCGCCCGCAACACACGGCGAGTCTCCCTCATGGTTCTTCCTGGCAGCCGGGACCTTCTCTGTCTGCTGGCTGCCCGGGTATGACGATGATGACGATGATGACTTCATTTTTCCATTAGGAAATTGTTTTAGCATCCTTTTCTTAAATGGCACCCTATTCACTATATAGTGCACTACTTTTGACCAGGGTCCATAGGCCCCTAAATAGTGAATACCTCTTCTGCTGACTCTTCTTCACTAGGTACATTATTGAGCTGTGCGTGTATGTCTCTACCGCCACGGCCACTCCTGGGAGATGTTCTACTTCATCTGCACCGTGCCTCAGTCCCTCCACCCCCTGTGTTAACCCTGTGCTGCACGTGCTGCTGTCTACGAGGAACCGCCACCGCAGCGGTGCCTGGCTGTTTAACTGCAACAGGAACAGAGCGCAGCCGCAGGTCGTCTGCGTCTCCACAGAGACCATGTAGAACCGCACACACCGGCCACCAGGGGGAGCTGGCTTTGCTTTGGCATGGGGCTAAGGCTAATCTCTAGTCTGGTTACCAGTCTGTTTTTAGCTTTATATATCATTCCACTCCTTGCCACTCCTGTCACGCTAAACTCTTTGGCATATGACACTGAGTACAAGGAGTGGAATGTTAGCTAAACAGACTCGTACCCAGGATAGACCAAGGAGTGGAATGTTCTCTGAACAGACTCGTACCCAGGATAGACCAAGGAGTGGAATGTTCTCTAAACAGACTCGTACCCAGGATAGACCAAGGACTGGAATGTTCTCTAAACAGACTCGTACCCAGGATAGACCAAGGAGTGGAATGTTCTCTGAACAGACTCGTACCCAGGATAGACCAAGGAGTGGAATGTTCTCTAAACAAATATTGTGTGCGTGCTGGCCAGCTACTCAAATAATGTATATTTTATTTATGTTTCATCTGTCACAAGAGACAAGAGACTAGGCAAAACGCCTGGTTGCTATTTAGTGGTGGGGGGATCTTTTTAAAATCATTTCTTTCTACTCTTGTGAATCGAGTGCTTTTTTGTGGACAAGTGAGAGGATTTTTGCACCTACAGTATGTTTGTGCTTCCCTGTATGTGAGAATCCTATCATGAGCTTTATATCGTAGTCCAGTTATAACAATTGATCAATAAGAAAACAATGTTAAAATAACTTTGATACAGTCTGAATATGAACATCAATACAGTACATAGCATTACATTGCAGTGCAGTGCATCAGCTCACATTCATCGGTGAGGTTCCCGATGTAGTCTTGTTATGTTGGTGTTTTACCGATCTGTTTCTTTCTCCAGTTACTTTCCCCTTCTTCTTTTTGTGTTTCATTTTTGCCGGAACAGAATGGCATGTGCTGTATATAGGATAAAAAGGGGGTCAAATGTTATTGTTTTAATGTTAAACTTGTTGTATTGTCAGGCACTAATCTGCCCTGACTATTTATATATTGTAAACTGGAATTAAAATTCCATTGTGTTCAGACAGGAATTTAATAGAAATGTCATTATATTAATTTGATTAATCAATTTAAACTTTTCGTTTGAGTCAGTTGTTTTGCATGCTGAAGTTACTTTTAGAACACAAACGGATTTGGGACCAGGCTAATGAAATGCCTCTCACCTTTGGAAACAGGCGGCTGAGTGTGAGTCGGTCCGCAGGTGGGTGAATATGGGGCAGGGTGGTCGCAGAAACAGCCATTCCATCCCTGCTGACATGCTGGGTAGCTCCTCAGGCTCAGAGACAAACTCCCTTACAGCAACCGGAGGCAGTGGCGGCAATCTATGAACAGAGATTCAATACATCCATCCTAAGGTACAATGGTTTGGCATGTCACCAGGGTTGGGGTCAATTCAATTTTAATTTAGGAAATATTCAGGAAGTAAAATTAAGTGAAAAGCAAAGGGAGAATTGGAATCGGATTTTCAGCTCATTTCCTCAATTGAAATGGAATTGACCCCAACCCTGCATGTCACAACATGGTAGTGACTATACTGTTGATGAAATGTGTACAGCTCTGTTTATAAAGGACAGTTTGTTGCATCCTCAGCCTCCTGTAATGTACCTGTACCTCCTAACTCTTCACTCACCTTGGACAACCGCCATCCATGTTTTATCTTGTGTGACAATGTGTGTATGGATAACAGCCTTTGTTGCGTTGGCCGTTTTTGTTAGGAATATGGGGACAGCCTGGTGTCTGTCCCACTGTAGGTTGATCTCTTTGTACTACTGACCCTTGGAGAGTGTATTGTACTAGAGTACTCTCAGAGTATCTTAACGTGAGAAGAATAACATATCAAATAGGCTTTGTTGGTAGATATTTGACTGTCTAGTTGAGGTAATCTATTGAGATGTTAAACTGGGTGAAATGAAACAAGACAACAACAGATAAAGCTTGTAAACTGCACAACAATCAAATGACAGCACGTTTAATGAGTGCTCTTGGACAGGTAGAACTAGGGTTACTGTGTGAGGTCCTGGTATATCTGCTGCTCGTCTGTCTGTCTGTGGAGAATAAAGCCCATGTATGTTCTAGTGGCTGTCTCTGATATCCTTGGTCTTCCTGTTGTTGTCCTCTCAGCTCTGTCCTCCTTCAGCCCTAGTCGTGCCATAGGTGGCATTTACACTGGTGTCCCTGAGCTGTGCTGCACTTCTCCTGACTACACACACACACACACACACACACACACACACACACACACAAACACACACACACACACACTCACACACTCACACACACACACACACACACACACACACACACACACACACACACACACACACACACACACACACACACACACACACACACACACCATCACAGATCTATAATGTCTACCATTGTATGTTTACTGTAGGTACGTCAACATTTGTACATCTACGTATCCATATCTATGTACAGTACCAGTCAAAAGTTTGGGTTTTTCTTTATTTTTACTATTTTCTACATTGTAAAATAATAGTGAAGACATCAAAACGATGAAATGTTTTACATTTTAGTCATTTAGCAGACGCTCTTATCCAGAGCGACTCACAGTTTTTTTAGTGAGTGCATACATTTTCATACTGGCCCCCGGTGGGAATCAAACCCACAACCCTGGCGTTGCAAACGCCATGCTCTACCAATTGAGCTACACAGGACTATAACACACGGGAAATAACACATATGGAATAATGTAGTAACCAAAGAAGTGTTAAACAAATCAAAATATATTTTATATTTGAGATTCTTCAAAGTAGCCACCCTTTGCCGTGATGACAGCTTTGCACACTCTTGGCATTCTCTCAACCAGCTTCATGAGGTAGTCACCTGGAATGCATTTCAATTAACAGGTGTGCCTTCTTAAAAGTTGATTTGTGGAATTTCTTTCTTTCTTAATGCGTTTGAGCCAATCAGTTGTGTTGTGACAAGGTAAGGTGGGTATACAGAAGATAGCCCTATTTGGTAAAAGACCAAGTCCATATTATGGCAAGAACAGCTCAAATAAGCAAAGAGAAACGACAGTCCATCATTACTTTAAGACATGAAGTTCAGTCAATACGGAACATTTCAAGAACTTTTAATGTTTCTTCAAGTGCAGTCGCAAAAACCATCAAGCGCTATGATGAAACTGGCTCTCATGAGGACCGCCACAGGAAAGGAAGACCCAGAGTTACCTCTGCTGCAGAGGATGAGTTCATTAGAGTTAACTGCACCTCAGATTGCAGCCCAAATAAATGCTTCACAGAGTTCAAGTAACAGACACATCTCAACATCAACTGTTCAGAGGAGACTGCGTGAATCAGGCCTTAATGGTCGAATTGCTGCAAAAAAAAACACTACTAAAGGACACCAATAACAAGAAGAGACTTGCTTGGGCCAAGAAACACGAGCAATGGACATTAGACCGGTGGAAATCTGTCCTTTGGTCTGATGAGTCCAAATTTGAGATTTTTGGTTCCAACTGCTGTGTCTTTGTGAGACGCAGAGTAGGTGAACAGATGATCTCCGCATGTGTGCTTCCCACCATGAAGCATGGAGGAGGAGGTGTGATGGTGTGTGTGTGCTTTGCTGGTGACACTGTCAGTGATTTATTTAGAATTCAAGGCACACTTAACCAGCATGACTACCACAGCATTCTGCAACAATACACCATCCCATTTGGTTTGCGCTTTGTGGGACTATTATTTGTTTTTCAACAGGACAATGACCCAAGACACACATCCAGGCGGTGTAAGGGCTATTTGACCAAGAAGGAGAGTGATGGAGTGCTGCATCAGATGACCTGGCCTCCACAATCACCCGATCTCAACCCAATTGAGATGGTTTGGGATGAGTTGGACCGCAGAGTGAAGGAAAAGCAGCCAACAAGTGCTCAGCATATGTGGGAACTCCTTCAAGACTGTTGGAAAACCATTCCTCATGAAGCTGGTTGAGAGAATGCCAAGAGTGTTCAAAGCTGTCATCAAGGCAAAGGGTGGCTACTTTGAAGAATCTCAAATATAAAATATTTTTTGGGGTTACTACATGATTTCATATGTGTTATTTCATAGTTTTGATGTCTTCACTATTATTCCACAATTTAGAAAATAGTACAAATAAAGAAAAACCCTTGAATGAGTAGGTGTGTCCAAACTTTTGACTGGAACTGTATATCAATCAATAACTATGTGTCTTTACCTGTTGGATGGAAGTTGCAGGCTGGATGGGGCGGTATAGGACTTGGGTCCTCTCCCTTTTCAGAGAGAGATACGAATTTAGAAGAGATATAATGCTTCTTTTCACATACAGTATGTCAAAGAGAGCAGAAATGCCAATACCTAAAACAGAAAAACTTGAAAACTAGAGAGAGAAAACGAGGCTGGAAAAAGCATCTCAGACTACGGCAATTTGACTGGTACGCTTTGAATTCAATTGTAATGCCCTTTCTAGTAATTTTGATTCTATGGCTGTAACAGTTCCATCTACCACTCTCTGCTTACACTGGACTGGGGACATTAACACTAACAGTACCAGCAACAACATGCTGTCTATTCTCTCTGCTTACACTGGACTGGGGAGAGCCTTCTGATGGACTTGTCTCCTGCAGGCAGGTTAGCCAGGCCGGGCAGCCGCTCCCCGTCTCTGTTGTCCCGGGGCAGCTGTGAGGGGGGCAGGGTGGGACGCAGGAAGGACGGCACATGGTGGGGGGGCAGGCGGGTGGCCTGGGGGCACTGGCCAGGACCCCAGTCGTAGCCTACAGTGCAACATGGACAGGATGGGATGGATACAGATTAGTAATGAGAGGCAGGTATGTGGTGTTACAGAGAGAAGTTCATACAATATGTATCTAATGTACTGAAGGCAGAGAAGAGAGACAAAGAGATGAGTAGAGAAGTGAGGAGAAGAGAAGAGAAGAGAAGAGAAGAGAAGAGAAGAGAAGAGAAGAGAAGAGAAGAGAAGAGAAGAGAAGAGAAGAGAAGAGAAGAGAAGAGAAGATAAGATAAGATAAGATAAGATAAGATAAGATAAGATAAGATAAGATAAGAGAGGAGAGGAGAGGAGAGGAGAGGAGAGGAGAGGAGAAAAGAAGGGAGGAGAAGAGAACAAGAGAAGAGAGGAGAAGAGAGGAGAATAGAACAAGAGAAGAGAAGAGAGGAGAGGAGAAGAGAAGAGAGGAGAATGGAAGAGAGGAGAAGAGAGGAGAAGGGAGGAGAGGAGAAGAGAGGAGAAGAGAAGTGAGGAGAAGAGAAGGGAGGAGAAGAGAAGACCTTGAGAAGACCTACTCTACCATTGAGGGTAAACTGCATCCTGCTCCTCACATAATCAGCCATCAGGTGCTGCAGGTACTCCGACTGTAAAATCGAAACCAAGACAAGCCAATCATTCACATTACGTACTGTAGTGTAAAACAAAGCGTTTTCGGCTTTGACTTGTCAATAAGAGTTCTACCTTCGATGTCATGGCCGGCCTCTTGGTGTCAAAGACAAAGTATAGGACAGACACCTGGAGGAAACACGCATGGTGGACGGTGATACATGCTCTGAACATGATCATCATGATAAAGGAATAATTGACGGATGCAGAAATAAACACATGCTTAAGAAGTACGCTTAGTTACATGCACATCAGGACATTCAGTGATTCAAATGAATCTCATGTTGTGAGTGTGAATGTGGGAACGCAGTATTCTCCTACACCACTTGAGGGGGGTAAGAGAATGATGAAAAATATAACCAGGGTAACAGCATTTCTCTCCGTTCAGAAGGAACGATAGACTACCTTCTTATCTGGAGGACTGGGCTCAGGCGGGACCAGTTGTCTCTCCCTCCATTTTGGAGGCTCCCTCCTGGGCACTACTGGAGGAGCCTTTAACTGGAACACAAACAGAGGCCCCGTACACACTCAGGTTCTACAACTGATGTACAACACATTCGACACAATGGTTGTAGCTAATACAACAGATATTTTCTGATGAACTTGACTGCACAACATTTTTTAACAGAACCGTAGCGGTGACACCACACAATGTTGGTGTAAATTTTTTTGTGAAAAGTGTGTATGGGGCTAGAGAGAGAGAGGGAGTGAAAGTGACACCACTTGTCTCTACACTCTTAGAAAAAAGGCAGTGGGAGGATATTTGTTTAATTCCAGGTAGAACCCTTTTTGGTCCCAGGTAGAAAGAACACTTTTGAGTTCCATGTAAAATCCTCTGTGGGGGTTCTACATGGAACCAAAACGGTTCTACCTGGAACTAAATGAACATTTCCACTGCATTTCAGCCCTGCCACAAAAGGACCAGCTGCCATCATGTCAGTGATTCTCTCGTTAACACAGGTGAGAGTGTTGACGAGGACAAGGCTGGAGATCACTCTGCCATGCTGATTGAGTTAGAATAACAGACTGGAAGCTTTAAAATGAGGGTGGTGCTTGAAATCATTGTTGTTCCTCTGTTAACCATGATCACCTGCAAGGAAACACGTGCCGTCATCATTGCTTTGCACAAAAAGGGCTTCACAGGCAAGGATATTGCTGCTAGTAAGATTGCACCTTGTCACGATCGTCGAACACAGAGGACCAAGGCGCAGCGTGGAATGCGAACATACTTTTATTTTTTATGATCACACGAACAAAACAACAAAACGATACGTGACGTCCTTGGCAATAGACACTAACCAAACACGGAAAAAGATCCCACCATAACTGGACCAAGCAGCGTGTCCAGGAGCCAACGCCAGAGAGGGCTCTAAAAAATATCAACCTCGACTGGGTCAAGCCGCGGGAGGAGGAGAGAGGCTGGACTTGGGAGCAGAGGAGCGAGAGTCTGGCGAAAGCCATGGAGGCCTGGCCCACGGGGAGGAGAGACGGCCAGACATTTTTTAGGGGGGGGGCTCACGCTGTGGACGACGGGGCAGCAGGAGGCCGGAATAGAGTGGTTCAGCGGGTTGGCAAAGGAGGCCGCCAGGTTACGGGAGTCACTGGTCACCAGGGGGAAGGAGAATGTAGAGGCACGGCGAGAGGTACTGGGGTGTGTTGCCAGTCCGGTCCGGCCCGTTCCTGATCCCCGCGTAGGGCCAGTGGTGTGTGTCCCCAGTACGGTCCGGCTTGTTCCTGTCCCTCGCACCGAGCCTGTGGTGCGCGTCACCAGCCCGGTCCGGCATGTTCATGCCCCTCGCACCAAGCCTGTGGTGCGCGTCGTCAGCCCGGTCCGGCCTGTTCCTGCTCCCCGCACCAAGCCAGTGGTGCGCTTCGTCAGCCCGGTTCGGCCCGTCCCTGCTCCCCGCACCAAGACAATGGTGCGCGTCGTCAGCCCGGTCCGGCCTGTTCCTGCTCCCCGCACCAAGCCAGTGGTGCGCTTCGTCAGCCCGGTTCGGCCCGTCCCTGCTCCCCGCACCAAGCCTATGGTGCGCGTCGTTAGCCCGGTCCGGCCCGTCCCTGCTCCCCGCACCAAGCCTGTGGTGCGCGTCGTCAGTCCGGCACAGCCCGTGCCTGTTCCACCGGTGCCTGGTCCGGCACCGGTCAGCTGCTCCACTCCGGAGCTAGAGCAATCCGCTCCACCAGTGTTCAGTCCAGCTCCGGCCAGCAGGGCCAGACCGGACCAGGGGCGCTTTGGGGGGTTTGCTGGGAGGGTGGGGGTCAAGCCCGGAGCCGGAACCGCCTCCAAGGAGGAATGCCCACCCGGCCCTCCCCTGTTCGGTTTATGTTTGGCGCGGTCGCAGTCCGCGCCTTTGGGGGGGGGTACTGTCACGCCCTGGCTCTGGGACTCTGTTATGTTGAGCCAGGGTGTGTGGTTTCTATGTGTTTTGTGTGCTAGGGTGTTTATCTAGTTCATTTGTTTCTATGTTGGCCGGTGTGGTTCTCAATCAGAGGCAACGTGAATCAGCTGTTGCTTGTTGTCTCTGACTGGGAACCATACTTAGGTAGCCTGTTTTGCCACAGTGTTTGTGGGATCTTGTTCTGTGTTTGGTTAGTGTCTATTGCCAAGGACGTCACGTATCGTTTTGTTGTTTTGTTCGTGTGATCATTAAAAATAAAAGTATGTTCGCATTCCACGCTGCGCCTTGGTCCTCTGTGTTCGACGATCGTGACACACCTAAATCAACCATTTATCGGATCATCAAGAACTTCAAGGAGAGAGGTTCAATTGTTGTGAAGAAGGCGTCAGGGCACCCAAGAAAGTCCAGCAAGCGCCAGGACCGTCTCCTAAAGTTGATTCAGCTGTGGGATCGGAGCACCACTAGTGCAGAGCTTGCTCAGGAATGGCAGCAGGCAGATGTGAGTGCATCTGCACGCTCAGTGAGGCGAAGACTTTTGGAGGATGGCCTGGTGTCAAGAAGGGCAGCAAAGAAGCCACTTCTCTCCAGGAAAAACATCAGGTACAGGGATTGGACTGCTGAGGACTGGGGTAAAGTAATTTTCTCTGATGAATCCCCTTTCCGATTGTTTGGGGCATCCGGAAAACACCTTGTCCGGAGAAGTCAAGGTGAGCACTACCATCAGTCCTGTGTCATGCCAACAGTAAAGCATCCTGAGACCATTCATGTGTGGGGTTGCTTCTCAGACAAGGGAGTGGGCTCACTCACAATTTTGCCTAAGAACACAGCCATGAATAAAGAATGGTACCAACACATCCTCCGAGAGCAACTTCTCCCAACCATCCAAGAACAGTTTGGTGACGACCAATGCCTTTTCCAGCATGATGGAGCACCTTGCCATAAGGCAAAAGTGATAACTAAGTGGCTCGGGGAACAAAACATCAACATTTTGGGTCCATGGCCAGGAAACTCCCCAGACCTTAATCCCATTGAGAACTTGTGGTCGATCCTCAAAAGGCGGGTGGACAAACAAAAACCCACAAATTCTGACAAACTCCAAGCATTGATTATGCAAGAATAGGCTGCCATCAGTCAGGATGTGGCCCAGAAGTTAATTGACAGCATGCCAGGGCAGATTGCAGAGGTCTTGAAAAAGAAGGGTCAACACTGCAAATATTGACTCTTTGCATAAACTTAATGTAATTGTCAATAAAAGCCTTTGACACTTATGGAATGCTTGTAATTATACTTCACTATACCATAGTAACAACTGACAAAAATATCTCATAACACTGAAGCAGTGAACTTTGTGAAGACCAATACCTGTGTCATTCACAAAACTTTTGACCACGACTGTACAGCGCATTCAGAAGAATTCAGACCCCTTTACTTTTTCCACATTTTGTTACGTTGCAGCCCTATTGAAAAATTGATTAAATCTACACACAATACCCCATAATGACAAAGCAAAAACAGCCTTTTAGAATATTTTGCAAATTTATATAAATAAATAAAAAGTTAATATTACATTTACATAAGTATTCAGACCCTTTACTCAGTACGTTGTTGAAGCACCTTTGGCAGCGATTACAGCCTCAAGTCTTCTTGGGTATGACGCTACAAGGTTGGCACACCTGTATTTGGGGAGTTTCTCCCATTCTTCTCTGCAGATCCTCTCAAGCTCTGTCAGGTTGGATTGGGAGCGTCTCTGCACAGCTATTTTCAGGTCTCTCCAGAGATGTTCGATCAGGTTCAAGTCCGGGCTCTGGCTGTGCCACTCAAGGACATTCAGAGACTTGTCCCAAAGCCACTCCTGTGTTGTCTTGGCTGTGTGCTTAGGGTCATTGTCCTGTTGGAAGGTGAACCTTCACCCCAGTCTGAGGTCCTGAGCTCTCTGGAGCAGGTTTTCATCAAGGATCTCTCTGTACTTTGCTCCGTTCATTTTTCCCTCTATCCTAGTCTCCCAGTCCTTGCCGCTGAAAAACATCCCCACAGCATGATGCTGCCACCACCATGCTTCCCCGTAGGGATGGTGCCAGGTTTCCTCCAGACGTGACGCTTGGCATTCAGGCCAAAGAGTTCAATTTTGGTTTCATCAGAACAGAGAATCTTGTTTCACATGGTCTGAGAGTCCTTTAGGTGCCTTTTGGCAAACTCCAAGCAGGCTGTCATGTGCCTTTTACTGAGGAGTGGCTTCCGTCTGATTGGTGGAGTGCTGCAGAGATGGTTGTCCTTCTGGAAGGTTCTCCAGTCTCCACAGAGGAACTCTAGAGCTCTGTCAAAGTGACCATTGGGTTCTTGGTCACCTCCCTGACCAAGGCCCTTCTCCCCGATTGCTCAGTTTGGCCGGGCGGCCAGCTCTAGGAAGTCTTGGTGGTTCTAAACTTTTCCCATTCAAGAATGATGGAGGCCACTGTGTTCTTGGGGACCTTCAATGCTGCAGAAATGTTTTGGTACCCTTCCCCAGATCTGTGCCTCGACACAATCCTGTCTCAGAGCTCTACGGACAATTCCTTTGACCTCATGGCTTGGTTTTTGCTCTGACATGCACTGTCAACTGAGGGACCTCATATAGACAGGTGTGTGCCTTTCCAAATCATGTCCAATCAATTGAATTTACCACAGGTGGACTCCAATCAAGTTGTAGAAACATCTCAAGGATGATCAATGGAAACAGGATGCACCTGAGCTCAAATTTGAGTCTCATAGCAAAGGGTCTGAATACTTATTTTTAATACATTTGCAAAAAAATTATAAAAACTTGTTTTCGCTTTGTCATTATGGGGTATTGTGTGTAGATTGATGAGGACATTTTAGAATAAGGCTGTAACGTAACAAAATGTGGAAAAAGGGAAGAGGTCTGAATACTTTCCCAATGCACTGTACTTGGGAGTTCCTCTTCCTTTTCATTGCCTATGATGTGTAAAACATTGGGACTTACAGGCTTCAATACATATTTGCTTTTCTCCAACGTCCCTTTGACACCATTTTCCTGTAATGTAAAAGAATAGCAAAAATGAAGACGAACTAACAAAGGAAACCTATCCGTACTTCTAAAGGACATATCTGGTCCATATTCAGAGTGAGAGCATGACCCAACCATCCCACTAATTATACTCACCCCCTTCTCCTCCCTTACCCTGACCAGGTGAGATCTGTTCCTCTCCTTCTTGGACTTCAGCTTCTTACGGGACACCATCTATGTTATAGAGAGAATACAGACAGACCGGTGAGTTATTAGTCACTTCGGAACTCCAACCCAGACAGAAACGTTTTGTTAGCGAGACAGTAATACTACTGCTACCAGTTACTACCACTGTTACTACCTTGTTGAAGGCCTGGAGGTGAGCAGGAGGTCCGTCTGTCTGGGAGCTGTTGGATCCACTGGCGCTGGCCTCGTGGTCAGTCAGTGAGGTATCTGTAGGCTCATTGTCTATTGGCAGACCTGCCTCCTGTCTCATAATCTCCTGTAGCTCTCTCAAACACGTGCTGTACTGCAGAAACAACAGACCAGTGAGACTGGTGAGATCTGCTTCAATATAGATACTGTGCTTACACTGTGAACAAGCAGATATCGGCAGGACTACAGACAGTTGTGTCTGGTTCTGGTCCCACCTTTGTCCGGTCCGGGTCACAGTAGTCCAGTAGTGTGTCACAGAACTGAGCCCCCAACATCTCCAGGTCCTGAGTGCTGAAATGGGTCCCCTTCCTCTTACCTGGAATCAAACCAAAAGTGAACATCTTTGGTCTGACTGAATCTGACTGGTAAACCCTGAGACGTGTGGAGTTTACTCTGAATCAAGTAAAGTACTTTAGTTATAACAAGTCTATCAAATGTTTCCTTTCCATTCATGTAACTAAAGTTTGGTAGACAAAATCTAGCTCCACTGTGTCTCTGTCTCTCTCTCTTCTGCTAGAGAGACATGGCAGAGATGCAGTGATGTGGTGGATATCCTTACCGATGTTGGAGCCACAGAAGGATGTCTCCAGGGTGAAGGAGTTGAGGACCCCCAGCCTCCACAGAGACACTCTGCCTGTTCCCTCCTTACTGCGCTGTACCTTGAATTTACAGCTCCCGAACGAGAACTGAGGACACACAAAGATACAATGTTTGAGCAGCCCAGTCTTTTGTGAAGATTAGCTTAATCTTGGAAACCCCAACGGCCAACATGAGAAAGAACTAGGCAGTTCAGATCAAGCTAAATTGTGTGATCTTATCTCGGCCGTTTCATCTGAACTGGGCCTGTATTCATAAAGCGTCTCAGAGTCGGAGTGCTAATCTAGGATCAGTTTTGCCTTTTAGATCAGAATGAATAAGATTATATGGACAGGGGAGACCTGATCCTAGATCAGTACTCCTACTCTGATACTCTTTGTGGATACGGGCCCTGGCCTTGGCTAATGGGGGATAGAACAATGAGTGAGGAAGAGTCATTAACCATGTCAGGGCAATTCTTGCTGAGCATCAGAGAGAAGACTCGTTCGTGAGGGTGTCTGTCAGCGTTCCGGGGTTTCTCACAGCCGTAGGTGAAGACGTTGTGTTTACGGCTGTGTCCATGGAGATCACAGTACAGCAGCACCTTACGCTCCTCACACAGTCTGGAGGACATACGTGATATTATTGACTGATTAATTGGCTGACTGATTGGTCTAACTGATCGATTGATTGGTTAACTGATTTATGGATAGATTGGTTGAATGATTGATACCTCTGGACCATGGTGTGCGTGGCCCACACGGTAGGGAAGGATTCTCTGAGGATGGACTTGTAGCTACGGTTGAGGTCACGTCCGGTCAGCGAGCAGCGGTAGTTACCTACTATGACCCCGTCCGGGTTCAGCATGGGCACCAGCTTGAAGACGAAGGCATCTCGGAGCAGCGCCGCGTCCGGAGAGTCTCCCAGCAGGAAGTTCAGGAAGCCCTTCATCACCCAGGAGCTGTTGGTCGGTTGTATTTCATGTTTGAAGTGTACGTTTGTATATTTGATGTATAGTATGGCACTTTATCAGAGTTATCCTACCATGGCTGTACGGAATGAAAATAACACTTATCTTAGATTGTGTGGCAATGAACAAATCGGAATCTGAATTTGGTCCAAAGCAGTGCACTGTATAGAGCCCTCACACTCAACTCTGGACCACGAAGCCAGTTCCACTGCATTTTCATTGTTCCCCTCTAATCAGGGACTGATTTAGACCTGGGACACCAGGTGGGTGCAATTCATTATCAGGTAGAACAGAAAACCAGCAGGCTCCGGACCTCGTAGGGTAAGAGTTGAATAGCCCTGATATACAGAATAGAGTGCCATTTCAGACACGCCCAACCACTACCTGTTGGTCTCTACCTGTTGGTCTCTACCGGTTGGTGTCTACCTGTAGGTTTCCCCAGGGTGTCTCTACCTGTTGGGGTCTACCTGTAGGTCTCCCCGGGGTGTCTCTACCTGTTGGTCTCTACCGGTTGGTGTCTACCTGTAGGTTTCCCCAGGGTGTTTCTATCTGTTGGTCTCTACATGTTGGTCTCTACCGGTTGGTGTCTACCTGTAGGTCTCCCTGGGGTGTCTCTACCTGTTGGTCTCTACCTGTTGGTCTCTACCTGTTGGTCTCTATCTGTTGGTCTCTACCTGTTGGTCTCTACGTGTTGGTCTCTACGTGTTGGTCTCTACCTGTTGGGCTCTATCTGTTGGTCTCTACCTGTTTGGTATCTACCTGTTTGGTCTCTACGTGTTGGGTCTCTACGTGTTGGTCTCTACCTGTTGGGCTCTATCTGTTGGTCTCTACGTGTTGGTCTCTACCTGTTGGTCTCTACCTGTTGGTCTCTATCTGTTGGTCTCTACGTGTTGGTCTCTACCCGTTGGTCTCTATCTGTTGGTCTCTACCTGTTGGTCTCTACCTGTTGGTCTCTACCTGTTGGTCTCTACGTGTTGGTCTCTACCTGTTTGGTCTCTACCTGCTTGGTCTCTACGTGTTGGTCTCTACGTGTTGGTCTCTACCTGTTGTGCTCTATCTGTTGGTCTCTACGTGTTGGTCTCTACCTGTTGGTCTCTACCTGTTGGTCTCCCCGGGGTGTCTCTACCTGTTGGTCTCTACCGGTTGGTGTCTACCTGTAGGTTTCCCCAGGGTGTTTCTATCTGTTGGTCTCTATCTGTTGCTCTACCTGTTGGTCTCTACCTGTTGGTCTCTACCTGTTGGGGTCTACCTGTTGGGGTCTACCTGTTGGTCTCTATCTGTTGGTCTCTACCTGTTGGTCTCTACCTGTTGGTCTCTATCTGTTGGTCTCTACATGTTGGTCTCTACCGGTTGGTGTCTACCTGTAGGTCTCCCTGGGGTGTCTCTACCTGTTGGTCTCTACCTGTTGGTCTCTACGTGTTGGTCTCTACGTGTTGGTCTCTACCTGTTGGGCTCTATCTGTTGGTCTCTACCTGTTTGGTCTCTACCTGTTTGGTCTCTACGTGTTGGTCTCTACGTGTTGGTCTCTACCTGTTGGTCTCTATCTGTTGGTCTCTACATGTTGGTCTCTACCGGTTGGTGTCTACCTGTAGGTCTCCCTGGGGTGTCTCTACCTGTTGGTCTCTACCTGTTGGTCTCTACGTGTTGGTCTCTACGTGTTGGTCTCTACCTGTTGGGCTCTATCTGTTGGTCTCTACCTGTTTGGTCTCTACCTGTTTGGTCTCTACGTGTTGGTCTCTACGTGTTGGTCTCTACCTGTTGGGCTCTATCTGTTGGTCTCTACATGTTGGTCTCTACCTGTTGGTCTCTTCCTGTTGGTCTCCCCGGGGTGTCTCTACCTGTTGGTCTCTACCTGTTGGTCTCTAGCTGTTGGTCTCTAGCTGTTGGTCTCTACCTGTTGGTCTCTACCTGTTGGTCTCTACCGGTTGGTCTCTATCTGTTGGTCTCTACGTGTTGGTCTCTATCTGTTGGTCTCTACCGGTTGGTCTCTACCTGTTGGTCTCTACCTGTTGGTCTCTACCTGTTGGTCTCTACGTGTTGGTCTCTACCCGTTGGTCTCTATCTGTTGGTCTCTACCTGTTGGTCTCTACCTGTTGGTCTCTATCTGTTGGTCTCTATATGTTGGTCTCTACCTGTTGGTCTCTACCTGTTGGTCTCTACCTGTTGGTCTCTACCTGTTGGTCTCTCCGGGGTGTCTCTACCTGTTGGTCTCTACCTGTTGGTCTCTATCTGTTGGTCTCTACCTGTTGGTCTCTACGTGTTGGTCTCTACCCATTGGTCTCTATCTGTTGGTCTCTACCTGTTGGTCTCTACCTGTTGGTCTCTACGTGTTGGTCTCTACGTGTTGGTATCTACCTGTTGGTCTCTACCTGTTGGTCTCCCCGGGGTGTCTCTACCTGTTGGTCTCTATCTGTTGGTCTCTACCTGTTGGTCTCCCCGGGGTGTCTCTACCTGTTGGTCTCTACCTGTTGGTCTCTATCTGTTGGTCTCTATCTGTTGGTCTCTACCTGTTGGTCTCTACCTGTTGGTCTCTACGTGTTGGTCTCTACCCGTTGGTCTCTATCTGTTGGTCTCTACCTGTTGGTCTCTACCTGTTGGTCTCTATCTGTTGGTCTCTACCTGTTGGTCTCTACCTGTTGGTCTCTACCTGTTGGTCTCTCCGGGGTGTCTCTACCTGTTGGTCTCTACCTGTTGGTCTCTATCTGTTGGTCTCTATGTGTTGGTCTCTACCCGTTGGTCTCTATCTGTTGGTCTCTACCGGTTGGTCTCTACCTGTTGGTCTCTACCTGTTGGTCTCTACGTGTTGGTCTCTACCCGTTGGTCTCTATCTGTTGGTCTCTACCTGTTGGTCTCTACCTGTTGGTCTCTATCTGTTGGTCTCTATATGTTGGTCTCTACATGTTGGTCTCTACCTGTTGGTCTCTACCTGTTGGTCTCTACCTGTTGGTCTCTCCGGGGTGTCTCTACCTGTTGGTCTCTACCTGTTGGTATCTATCTGTTGGTCTCTACCTGTTGGTCTCTACCCATTGGTCTCTATCTGTTGGTCTCTACCTGTTGGTCTCTACGTGTTGGTCTCTACGTGTTGGTCTCTACGTGTTGGTCTCTACGTGTTGGTCTCTACCTGTTGGTCTCTACCTGTTGGTCTCCCCGGGGTGTCTCTACCTGTTGGTCTCTATCTGTTTGTCTCTACCTGTTGGTCTCCCCGGGGTGTCTCTACCTGTTGGTCTCTACCTGTTGGTCTCTACCTGTTGGTCTCTACCTGTTGGTCTCTACCTGTTGGTCTCTACCTGTTGGTCTCTACGTGTTGGTCTCTACCCGTTGGTCTCTACCTGTTGGTCTCTACCTGTTGATCTCTACCTGTTGGTCTCTCCGGGGTGTCTCTACCTGTTGGTCTCTACCTGTTGGTCTCTATCTGTTGGTCTCTACCTGTTGGTCTCTACGTGTTGGTCTCTACGTGTTGGTCTCTACCTGTTGGTCTCCCCGGGGTGTCTCTACCTGTTGGTCTCTATCTGTTAGTCTCTACCTGTTGGTCTCTACCTGTTGGTCTCCCCGGGGTGTCTCTACCTGTTGGTCTCTATCTGTTGGTCTCTATCTGTTGGTCTCTATCTGTTGGTCTCTATCTGTTGGTCTCTACGTGTTGGTCTCTACCCGTTGGTCTCTATCTGTTGGTCTCTACCTGTTGGTCTCTACCTGTTGGTCTCTACGTGTTGGTCTCTACGTGTTGGTCTCTACGTGTTGGTCTCTACCTGTTGGTCTCCCCGGGGTGTCTCTACCTGTTGGTCTCTATCTGTTAGTCTCTACCTGTTGGTCTCTACCTGTTGGTCTCCCCGGGGTGTCTCTACCTGTTGGTCTCTACCTGTTGGTCTCTATCTGTTGGTCTCTATCTGTTGGTCTCTATCTGTTGGTCTCTATCTGTTGGTCTCTACGTGTTGGTCTCTACCTGTTGGTCTCTATCTGTTGGTCTCTATCTGTTGGTCTCTATCTGTTGGTCTCTATCTGTTGGTCTCTACGTGTTGGTCTCTACGTGTTGGTCTCTATCTGTTGGTCTCTATCTGTTGGTCTCTATCTGTTGGTCTCTACCTGTTGGTCTCTACCTGTTGGTCTCTACCTGTTGGTCTCTACCTGTTGGTCTCTACTTGTTGGTCTCTACCTGTTGGTCTCCCCGGGGTGTATCCGGGCGGTCAGCACCACAGCAGGCTTGTGACTCCTGTCCTCTCGGTGGGATGGGTTGGTCACCGTCAGCACCGGAACCAGGTTACCCGCAAGCGACCGGCACAGGGTCCGCACCTTACAGAACCGCGAGCGGCGGGGGTCCCGCTCGATCTCGGACAGGTGGGCCCACAGGTTGGAGTAGGTGTATGGGTAGCAGTGGGCCAGGTAACAGGTATCCTGGTCGTAAGGGCGACATTAATAACAACTTCACTGTATTATTGTATTATTACACTGTATTATTCTCCAGACCATCTCCGGTGACCTTCTCCCCTACCTCACCTCGCTGATCAACTCATCCTTGACCGCTGGCTATGTCCCTTCCGTCTTCAAGAGAGCGAGAGTTGCACCCCTTCTCAAAAAAACAACACTCGATCCCTCTGATGTCAACAACTACAGACCAGTATCCCTTCTTTCTTTTCTTTCCAAAACTATTGAGCGTGCCGTCTTTAGCCAACTCTCTTGCTATCTCTCTCAGAATGACCTTCTTGATCCAAACCAGTCAGGTTTCAAGACTGGTCATTCAACTGAGACTGCTCTTCTCTGTGTCACGGAGGCTCTCCGCACTGCTAAAGCTAACTCTCTCTCCTCTGCTCTTGTCCTTCTAGACCTGTCTGCTGCCTTTGATACTGTGAACCATCAGATCCTCCTCTCCACCCTCTCCGAGCTGGGCATCTCCGGCGCGGCTCACTCTTGGATTGCGTCCTACCTGACCGGTCGCTCCTACCAAGTGGCGTGGCGAGAAGCTGTCTCTGCACCACGTGCTCTCACCACTGGTGTCCCCCAGGGCTCAGTTCTAGGCCCTCTCCTATTCTCGCTATACACCAAGTCACTTGGCTCTGTCATATCCTCACATGGCCTCTCCTATCATTGCTACGCTGACGATACACAACTAATCTTCTCCTTTCCCCCTTCTGATAACCAGGTGGCGAATCGCATCTCTGCATGTCTGGCAGACATATCAGTATGGATGACGGATCACCACCTCAAGCTGAACCTTGGCAAGACGGAGCTGCTCTTCCTCCCGGGGAAGGACTGCCCGTTCCATGATCTCGCCATCACGGTTGACAACTCCGTTGTGTCCTCCTCCCAGAGTGCGAAGAGCCTTGGCGTGACCCTGGACAACACCCTGTCGTTCTCCGCTAACATCAAGGCGGTGACCCGATCCTGTAGGTTCATGCTCTACAACATTCGGAGAGTACGACCCTGCCTTACACAGGAAGCGGCACAGGTCCTAATCCAGGCACTTGTCATCTCCCGTCTGGATTCCTGCAACTCTCTGTTGGCTGGGCTCCCTGCCTGTGCCATTAAACCCCTACAACTCATCCAGAATGCCGCAGCCCGTCTGGTGTTCAACCTTCCCAAGTTCTCTCACGTCACCCCGCTCCTCCGCACACTCCACTGGCTTCCAGTTGAAGCTCGCATCTGTTACAAGACCATGGTGCTTGCCTATGGAGCTGTGAGGGGAACGGCACCTCCGTACCTTCAGGCTCTGATCAGTCCCTACACCCAAACAAGGGCATTGCGTTCATCCACCTCTGGCCTGCTGGCTCCCCTACCTCTGCGGAAGCATAGTTCCCGCTCAGCCCAGTCAAAACTGTTCGCTGCTCTGGCACCCCAATGGTGGAACAAGCTCCCTCACGACGCCAGGACAGCGGAGTCACTCACCACCTTCCGGAGACATTTGAAACCCCACCTCTTTAAGGAATAAAGTAGGATAAAGTAATCCTTCTACCCCCCCCCCCAAAAAAAATAAATAAAGAGCGTCTGCTAAATGACGTAAATGTAATGTAAAATGTATTGTAAATAGATTGCATTATATTGTGTATTTGAAGAAAAGTATAATAATATCCTGTATATTGATATTGATATATTGTAACATGTTTATACCTGGTTCTAACATGCATCCTTTGTCCTGATCTTCTCCACATTCTGATTGTGCCCACATTTTTAGACAGGTGTAGGATTAAAAGATGCATTGTGATCTGATGGTGATCAGATCTTCCTGACCACCTCCAGAGATAGTCAGGCACGCATTTTGTCTGGATATCTTACCAGTGTAGACAGATCTGGACAGAGAAACCATTTAAATCCTCATTATCCCGCCTTCTAAAATCATTGACAGGTGGTACCATTGATTTATGGCATCAATATGTAAAATGTAAATAAATACATCTATATTATTTTGAAATAATAGTTGTCAAATAATTTGCATACAGGGATGGTCCAGGAAATCTAGTCACAATGGACAGATATGAGACACATTTTAATTTTAATTTAATTTAATTTTTTTATGTTTCATCTGACCATATGACATTCTCCCAATCCTCTTCTGAATCATCCAAATGCACTCTAGCAAACTTCAGACGGGCCTGGACACTCAACTAGCCGGTGCCCCCGCACATTGACTCTGCAACGGTACCCCCCTGTATATATAGCCTCCCTACTGTCACTTTATTTTACTGTATATATAGCCTCCCTACTGTCACTTTATTTTACTTCTGCTCTTTTTTTCTCAACACTTTTTTTGTTGTTGTTTTATTCTTACTTTTTTTGTTTAAAATAAATGCACTGTTGGTTAAGGGCTGTAAGTAAGCATTTCACTGTAATGTCTGCACCTGTTGTATTCGGCGCATGTGACCAATAAAATTTGATTTGATTTGATTTGATTTGACATGTACTGGCTTAAGCAGGGGGACACGTCTGGCACTGCAGGATTTGAGTCCCTGGCGGCGTAGTGTGTTACTGATGGTAGGCTTTGTTACTTTGGTCCCAGCTCTCTGCAGGTCATTCACTAGGTCCCCCCGTGTGGTTCTGGGATTTTTGCTCACCGTTCTTGTGATTATTTTGACCACACGGGGTGAGATCTTGCGTGGAGCCCCAGATCGAGGGAGATTATCAGTGGTCTTGTATGTCTTCCATTTCCTAATAATTGCTCCCACAGTTGATTTCTTCAAACCAAGCTGCTTACCTATTGCAGATGCAGTCTTCCCAGCCTGGTGCAGGTCTACAATTTTGTTTCTGGTGTCCTTTGACAGCTCTTTGGTCTTGGCCATAGTGGAGTTTGGAGTGTGACTGTTTGAGGTTGTGGACAGGTGTCTTTTATACTGATAACAAGTTCAAACAGGTGCCATTAATACAGGTAACGAGTGGAGGACAGAGGAGCCTCTTAAAGAAGAAGTTACAGGTCTGTGAGAGCCAGAAATCTTGCTTGTTTGTAGGTGACCAAATACTTATTTTCCACCATAATTTGCAAATAAATTCATTACAAATCCTACAATGTGATTTTCTGGATTTTTTTTCTCAATTTGTCTGTCATAGTTGACGTGTACCTATGATGAAAATTACAGGCCTCTCTCATCTTTTTAAGTGGGAGAACTTGCACAATTGGTGGCTGACTAAATACTTTTTTTCCCCACTGTATGGAATAAACTAAACGTACAGTCAATAACACAATATAAAATCTATATACAGTGTGTGCAAATGTAGTAAGTTATGGAGGTAAGGCAATAAATAGGCCATAGTGCAAAATAATTACAATTTAGTATTAACACTGGAGTGATAGATGTGCAGAAGATGATGTGCAAATAGAGATACTGGGGTGCAAATGAGCAAAATAAATAACAATGTAAATAACAATATGGGGATGAGGTAGTTGGTTGGGCTAATTACAGATGGGCTGTGTACAGGTGCAGTGATCGGTAAGCTGCTCTGACAACTGATGCTTAAAGTTAGTGAGGGAGATAAGTGTCTCCAGCTTCAGAGATTTTTGCAGTTTGTTCCAGTCATTTGCAGCAGAGAACTGTAAGGAATGGCGGCCAAAGGAGGTGTTGGCTTTGGGGATGACCAGTGAGATATACCTGCTGGAACGGTGGGTGTTGCTATGGTGACCAATATTCTAAGATAAGGCGGGGATTTACCTAGAAGTGATTTATAGATGACCTGGAGGCAGTGGGTTTGGCGACGAATATGTAGTGAAGACCAGCCAACGAGAGCGTACAGGTCACAATGGTGGGTAGTATATGGGACTTTGGTGACAAAACAGATGGCACTGTGATAGACTACATCCAATTTGCTGAGTAGAGTGTTGTAAGCTATTTTGTAAATGGATCGGTAGGATAGTCAGTTTTACGAGGGCATGTTTAGCAGCATGAGTGAAGGAGGCTTTCTTACGAAATAGGAAGCCGATTCTAGATTCAACTTTGGATTGGAGATGCTTAATGTGAGTCTGGAAGGAGAGTTTACGGTCTAACCAGACACCTAGGTATTTGTAGTTGTCCACATATTCTAGGTCAGACCCGCCGATAGTAGTGATTCTAGTCGGGCGGGTGGGTGCAAGCAGCGTTCGATTGAAGAGCATGCATTTAGTTTTACTAGCGTTTAAGAGCAGTTGGAGGCCACGAAAGGAGTGTTGTGTGGCATTAAAGCTCGTTTGGAGGTTTGTTAACACAGTGTCCAATGAAGGGCCAGATGTTTACAAAATGGTGTCGTCTGCGTAGAGGTGGATCTGAGAGTCACCAGCAGCAAGAGCGACATCATTGATATACACAGAGAATAGAGTCGGCCCGAGAATTGAACCCTGTGGCACCTCCATAGAGACTGCCAGAGGTCCAGACAACAGGCCCTCTGATTTGACACATTTAACTCTATCTGAGAAGTAGTTGGTGAACCAGGCGAGGCAGTCATTTGAGAAACAAAGGATATTTAGTCTGCCAATAAGAATGCGGTGATTAACAGAGTCAAAAGCCTTGGCCAGGTCGATGAAGACGGCTGCACAGTACTGTCTTTTATCGATCGCGGTTATTATATCGTTTAGGACCTTGAGCGTGGCTGAGGTGCACCCATGACCAGCTCGGAAACCAGATTGCATAGCGGAGAAGGTACGGTGGGATTCTAAATGGTCGGTGATCTGTTTGTTAACTTGGCCTTCAAATACTTTCGAAAGGCAGGGCAGGATGGATATAGGTCTTTAACAGTTTGGATCTAGAGTGTCACCCCCTTTGAAGAGGGAGAATGTATGAAAATGTATGCACTCACTAACTGTAAGTCGCTCTGGATAAGAGCGTCTGCTAAATGACTAAAATGTAAAATGTAAATGTAAGAGGGGGATGACCGCGGCAGCTTTCCAATCTCTGGGGATCTCAGACGATACGAAAGAGAGGTTGAACAGGCTAGTAATAGGGGTTGCGACAATATGAATACCATGTGTAGACATATTTCTGAAACTGTGGGCACAATCAGAATGTAGACAAAGGATTTAAGTCAGTGCTGGCCCTTTTTTCTATTTATGATGTAATTGATTGTTGGCTCCAAGCACCGTTTCATTGATTTACACAAGACAAGAGGATAAGAGTTGAGCACTGTGGTTCTTGCCCTTTACCTGGTCATAAGGGAAGCAGAAGGTCCAGGAGAGGGAGTAGCAGGGCTGATTGGCGTGTTGGCGTCCGTTACGTTGGTAGGAGACCTGTTGGCCCACGCGATGCCAGCCCACCCCCTGGACACGGGCCTCCTCCTCAGAGTAGAGCAGAGGCAGCTGGCCCTCTTCATACAGACTGGTCACCTTCAAATCAAATCAACATTTATTCATTTTTATTATTTATTAAGTGTCAAGCTACTGTATGTCACATGAACATGTTGTAAAACATTTTACTACAGAAAGAGAGAAAAGAAAGACAAAATGGTGATAACAACCTACCTTCAGCAGGTTGGTGATGGTGAAGCGGTAAAGCACCCCTGCCCTCGTGTTCCTCACCCGGAAGTAGAACCACTGAGTGTGCTTCTCCGTGTACAGGTCCGTCCGCAGGGAGAGCTCGTAATCAAATTCACCACTGGAATGAAATGAAATAACATTATACAGAATGTAAATGACTGTGGACATTCATTCACTCAGAACTAGGATGCGTGACAACATGAGAGGATTGAAATCGAATCACACAACACAGAATATAAGTGGTGGTGAGTGAACATTCATTCACTCAGAACTTTGAATGACAGTGTGAGAGGGTTGACAATTCATATGGATGCTCTGTACTCACACCCTTGTTGCTTTCAGCAGGTTGCCACTCTCGAAGCGTCCCTCAAACAGCAGAGTGATGTCATCAGGTCCAGAGAGAGACACAGCAGCAGCGGTCAGGGAGGAGCGACGGCCCCCCACACGAGAACCCAGGAAGTAGTTATCCTTATCTGCATAGACATGGACATTTAAAACAAAGAGACATGACGCACTGTATGTGTCCTGGGGATGAGCAGACCTGGGTGCAAATAGCATTTGTTTCTTTCCAGGTGCGCTTGATTGAGCTTGACTGGCGCAGTGGAATCAATGGAGTAGTCCTCCCATCTGGCGCTCCAAACAAAACAAACAGCCTACTATTTTAACCCAGGCAGGTCTGTGGTAGAGCTCAGTGATTGACAGATCTGACACTTGATTGGAGTTACCTCTCTGTGTGTCATACACGACAGTGCCTTCCTCTTCAGACTCTGGTCTCAGCCACTCGTTGGTGTTCATCTGAGCACACAGCGGCTCTGGGAAGGGAGGAGCCCACTCTGACAACAGAGACAAGAGAAGACAAAAGAGGGAGTGCTGCTTTGCTTTGTGAAAAATTTAAATAAAAAGGTGCTCTTTGGATCTAAGATTGAGAGCTTTTCCTGAATCTCTTTTCAGTACACGAAGTGCTTTTGTAATGTGACATTGACTCTTATTTGACTCTGGTCTAAAGTCTAGCTTTCCTCTAAACGATTATACATCTCTTGAGACCTCCCATTTCTCTTTAGTCTGTAGTATTCTCACCAATATGCTGTATTTCCCCCGGGATGACCTCCCACTCGTGGGGCCAGCGTGGCAGGGTTTGGGACACATGTCCAGACACACCGTACAGGTGACGGGGCTCCCTGAGGCGAGGCACAGCCCTTCCCGATTGGATCTCAAATACCACCTGGGTGGTTCTGGGTAGTGGAGAAACACGTGACACATCTGTGTGGGAAGAAGTTTGGATTTCAGCCAATATGGTGAGCAGTTTCGGAAGCAATTACAATACTTGTAGCTTCATGACTAGTTTAACTACATTTTCCATTGGTTTGGTGAAAGTTAGTTAGTAATTTCCAAACCATGTAGTTAATTCAGTGGTTTCATTGTTCTTTGAAACTTTAATGATACAATAGACTTTTAAAAAACATACATTTCTTACAGCTCTACCTTTGACAGTGAAAACGAACAACCAAGCTATGGTTGGTGCTATGTGCCCTCCTGTACTTGGATTCTATCTTACCTTTACTCTTGTGGGAACACTCCTCCTCTGCAGGTGCCTTCAACTGTTCTTCATCCTCCAACTCCTCCTCTTCATCATCAAAATACGAGTAGCTGAAAGAGCGATGACATGTTCTTCCATGAACGTTGTCCCTCATCTCATTGTCATCCCCTTTAAATCCTGTGGAATGGCAGGATCATTTATCTCATTTTGAATGTACATCAGGGTAATCACACTCAACGAGACTGCAAGCTTTCATAAACATGCATGAATCTCATTACATAATCTCGCTGTCAAGATCATACTAACCCTCATATTGCCTGTTGCAGAGAGGATACATCCTTTCATTGCAGATGCATGTCTTTTTAGAATGGTTTCTACATCTGTGTACCTGTAGCTATCTTTGTATTGTTGCCCATGGTACTTTTGGTATCATGAATATAGCTTTCTGAAATAGTCACATATAGGTTATGACTGTGAAGTCTGCTTCAAAAAAGCATAGTAAAGATGAGTCAGGCAAACCCAGCAGGATACATTTTTTACAGTTGCAATATCAATTTACATAGTGGTTTGAGGGCAGATTTCCAAAATACCTCTACTTGGTATGCTGCTGCCAGCCAGACTGTAATTCAATCTGACTCCACAGAAATTCACCCCGTCACTTAAAACTTGCTGGCCTGATCTCATTTAGCAGCGTTGAACATTCAAAAAGATGAGACAAACTCTCCAGAAAGTCAGAGACTAGCTAAATTAATTAGAATCTGACAGACGTCTTCCTGTGACATCATAACCCATCATGAATGGTGGTTTGGTTTCATTGACTTATGAACTGAGCAAAATAAGCTTCTACAACAAAAATATGTATAAATAAAAAACAAAAAACAACAGGTAACGTTAAAATGCATTAATATCGTGATAACTAGGTTTAATTGGTTTAGCCAACAATTCAAGATTGCAAAAATAATGCTGACATTTTATTCATTCAGGACTTGGTCAACATCAGTCACCTGTGAAAGAACAAAACACAACACACACCAGTCAGTGGCACGTTAACGTTAGCTAGGCTAGCTAGCTAGTTAGCTAACGTCTTTGTTACTGTTTGGTTTAGGTGAAATTACAATAGCTAGTTATCAATATACTTCCTATGCAATTATTGAGTGAGTGCATTCGCTACCTACCGCATGCATCACTCAAGCTTGTCGCCTGCCATAGCATCATCGGCAGCGTGTTGTTTCAGGTGAAGACTGCAGAGCGGAAAATGCACCATTTACAGTACACGGTCACCATGACAACTAACGTGGCGCGAAATCCCCAACATTCTTCTACTTGTTATGTTGAAAGATACAATGTTTTATTTGAACGAAGGGCTACATTGTATCACATGTATCACAAGTATATCAATCAGTATAATACATAAAAAATAACAAGTATCCTCCTGCATGAGCGCACTAACATTTTTGTAACTTATATGGGAAGAAAAGCAGTGTTTTAAAAATTCCAATATTATTTGTGCACAATTAATCATTTCTGCTGCTTTTGTAAGAAGGTGTTGGGTGTCATCTCATAACTGTGAAACATGTCTTGTGGTGACAACAAATGACTGATTATCTGGCAGTAGTAATTTGATAGGAGGACCACAATGGAAATAAGTCCCAGAATTTATTGTGTGTTATCCTCGATGGTTTTACGCATGTGCATGTATGTCAAGTTTTATGTGTGCTTGTTTTTAAAATGGTCGAATTAATAAACTGAACTAAACGAGTCCTGGGGAGGTTGTCCTCCCAAGACGACCATTGTTGCAGAATAGTATACCTTCACAGTATATATTTCTACTGGTGGGCAGGCCTATAGAGAGGATTCCCTTTCCCAACACATATTTTCATTGAGTTATTTGCTGGAGTGGTCAATTCTCAACCACACTATAAAATGAGGGTATAGGCCTACTTGAAACTGTCAAGAGGATAGTGTCAGGTGTCAACAAGGGTAAAGAGATAAGGTCAATCACTACAGACAAAGAAGGGTAACGTTAGAACGCTCATACCATCATTATTATCTTAATTTATCTCTTACATTCATTATCTCTTGTGGTGTGAGGCACTCCTGTTCATCAGGCACTGCTGCTCTCAAGGTAGATATCATACACACTGTTCATTTGGTAATGGTCTGTAATGACCTGCCAGGTGTCAGGGAAGAGGGGGTTGTTATCAGGGTTCCTGAGCCAAGAGAGGATAAGGAGGGTTGAAAGACAACAGTGTTGGACACACACACACACACACACACACACACACACACACACACACACACACACACACACACACACACCCGTGTTGTATGTAACTTGCACCACTCTAAATGATTGATGTTGATGTTATTCATTTTATTTGTAATATGATCTACCTCTTCTAGGAACATTAAACCCAGGGTTGGAAAAATATATTTCCAGGTATTTACTTGTACTGCACCTAGTAAAATGGTTGTTACAAAGTTATAGCCTATGAATTAGGCTACTTGTCATTTTGTTTTGTTTCGAGATACAACCATTAACATTCTAGTATGGATCCAAACTAAATTGCTTCATGATGAAGTGAAACGGAACAATTCTGTTAGAATCCAGACTATAGATACCATCCTAGAGAATCAGAAGAAGCATGTTGCCATGGGTTCATCACTCCATGAGTTCCATAAAGGCCACCAGAATGTGTGTCTGTTTATTTATAGGTGTCTCTAAGGTTCCCTAGCAGTGGTTTGCTTTCTGAGCTGGTTTCAGTTACACCACCTACTGCTCTGGAAAATTTATCACACACACACACACACACACACACACACACACACACACACACACACACACACACACACACACACACACACACACACACACACACACACACACACAGAGGGCTCTATGTGAGATACTATGATGTGATATCTATAGGTGGGAGTTCATGAGACTTTCTGTGCCCCGATAAGATGATGGTAACTGATGTCATGTAATATGCATTACAGTACATGCATGTATCGGTGATGTAACTATGCACACCACATGCATGGCAAGAGATTGTGTTGCCAGACAACAGTACACTTTTTTTTTTTTTTTTTAAGTGTGCAATTAACCCACTGTTTACAAATGGAGAAACTAGACATATATAAATCATTGAACCAACATGGTGGAAGCAACAGGCACAGGTGCTACTCAGACTGGGACAATGTTATAAAAGGTTAAACATGACCTGGATGTCAACAGTGACCACATTCATTACACGGGCCAGCTTGTGACACCCATGGTGGTGTCCACTGATTTCAGTAGGTTTTGGATTGAATTGTAGCTTCTACTTTTGTTGTTTAGAGTAAGGGAATGTAGAGTACTGTAGAGCATAAAGTAAATGTCAGCGTTATACAAAGGACAATATTGTCTATTCAATATAAGTTATTCGAGTGGCTTACTAACGATACAGTTACTCTGGAGTCACATTAGCCACACAGTCGAATAAAGTACATCCCGCCTACCATAGTTACTTGAGATTAAGTATTTATAATACAGCGTTGAACCATCCAGATGAGATGGGCTTGCTTGCCATGATCATGATCCATAAAGGTCTGACCCTACTGGGACACCTGTCACCATCTGATTCTGCTAAGACATGATGATCATAGTGTTGTGTACTGATGGTGCACCATGACAGTGAAGCCTGTAGAGCTGTTTATTACTCTGTCAGTGTGAAAAGTAGGGAATTAGCTAGGGAAACTGACAGATCAATAACATCACATTGCTGTACTGACTCTAATAAAAACTCACATTGCACATAAAAACGGTCGGAATTGTCGGTCTTCAATCATTTGGTTGCTGGTTTCATCGTTTGATTCAGGTGTAGCGACTAGGTGAAAAATCTGTCGATGTGCCCTTGAGCAAGGCACTTAACCCTAATTGCTCCTGTAAGTCACTCTGGATAATAGCGTCTGCTAAATGACTAAAGATAATAAATAAAATAAATAGTGTGAAGGAGGCAAAAATAATACCTACTTTTGGCCAGCTCTCTCTCTAACGGTACATCAACTGGCGAAAGCTAGCTAAGTTAATTTACTTCTGTTGAAATGGGACAAAAAGGCTACAAAACATTTCCATACAAACAACAGCTGTTAGACAGTAATAATAGCCACCTCATATCGCTATCTGACAGATAGCTACAGGCTAGAGCTGACCTGGCTGTGGTAGCTACTAGCTAGCTAATTAATTCACCTCAGTCAACGGGGGATGAAACATTAGCTAACATTACATGTCAGTTACACTACTAGCTCAGCACTGGGAATAAACACTAGTTTAGTTTTTTTCTGTTAAGTTAAACAGCAGTTACTTTGCCAGCTACATCAATCAACTAAAGAGTAGCTAGGAGAAAGAGCGCAACACATACAGACTAACAGCAGCTGCCTCTGTTCAACTCTCCTGTGCTGGTCCAGCCAGCCTTTCAGAAGCTTTGCCTCCATACAGCCTGTCCGCCCGTTCTGTGGTGTCCACACGGTCCTAAATCCAGCAGGCTGAAACCTCCAAACAGCCTATGCGACCGCTCTGAGGCGTCCAAATGGTCCTAAAGCACACCGATGCCGTTTTTGGTATCACAGTGCAATGATAAAACTGGGGGGAACAAAAATGCAATTTCAGAATGTGGGAGGGTCATGACCCCCCGTCCCCAGTGAAAGTTGTGCCACTGCTAGATACAATACATAACATGAGTTATTACTCAAATAAAAATGAATGTTCCAGAAGAATACTGATGTCTTCCCCTGATTAACAACCGTGAAGAGGACAGCGTCTCAGTCTTGGAACTGATCCCTCTACAGATGCCAGGCAGGGCTTCGATTCACACCTGGGTTCAAACACTATTTGAAATCTTTCAAATACTTTAAGCGTTTGTGCTAGCCTGCCTGGGCAGGGTTTGCAGTATTGGGATTATTCTGTTGGTCGATTAAAGGCAGGTAAACTCATTCAAGCACAGAGAAAGTATGTGAAATAATTATAAATACTATAAATAATACTATTTAAGCCTTGGTCTGTTTGGATTGGAAGCTGCCGTCCGCCAATGCTGTCTACTAAAAAAGGGCAAAGGGCAAAGGGCTTGATTTAATTAAGCAGTGAAATCATTCTCGGAAGGAGCGTGAAGAGGAGCCGAGAAGATAGAATGTAGAATGCAGAGGAGGATATTCCGAGGAACTCATAGCCTTCCGGAACTAGAGTGTCGGGTTTCAAACCCTCTTGCGCCATGCCTGGTTGGTTAGCTACGTATCAGCAAAAATATGGCCATCAACTTCAGATGACGGCCTTCTAAAATGGGTATGTGACAATCAAATCCCCCAGGAACTGACAAGAAGCTTGGCTTGGGGACCTGGGGTGCCTACTTCCCCACAGAGGAAGCTACTGGCTGGGAGTGACACCTCTGGGTGCAGACGCATGCAGACCTGCATTCAAATACTATTTTAAATCTTTCAAATAATTTGAGCATTTGGTTTAGGGTGTTTGAGTGCTAGGTTGGCTGGGTTTGCACTTTTGGGACTTTTCCATTGGTTCCATTGCATCTGCCAAACTCCGTCAAGCACAGCTAAAGTATTTGAAATGATTTTGATTAGTATTTGAACCCAGGTCTGGACACCTGGCTGTGTCCCCGGCCCCTCTGATTACATGATCACATACATACTGTACATACACAGGGGCTTATGGGGATAGCATACACACAACTTAAGGTTGATTAGGCCAACACTTTCACACTCCTAATGAGAAGGCACTCAGTCTTGGTATGTCAGATACATTTCTAATACACCAGGGAGACGAAGGAGGAAGCAGGAAATGTTTGACAAGATATGGCCTACTATAACTCATTTTATTTACTGCCATATCATGACATTTTATTCTAACATTGTTGTGTGACTTTACCCTAAATGAACATTGTAGCTAAACCTTAGTTCCCATAGGACCTTGTTCCTGACCTTACAAAAAAATGTTTGCTAATGAAACAGAGGTTATTCTTCTTCACAAAATTAATACAATACACAAAAATCTCACAATAGCTAGATATTCCCCACATCCTTAGATGTCATTTGTATCTCACCTGCTGGCTATGTATTGAGTGAGAAGAATCTAAATAACTAACCCCTTATGGTCTTGAGACCAAAGTTAAGACTACTGTATAAAAGGAAACCTGTTTAAATAAGAAGCTTCCAAGTCAAAGATCCCCTATTTCATATCCAACAACATAGTTGGCACAAGAATGACGTGATCCAAAAGCCATCCGCCAGAGCTGTTGACTAGTGAGACTGACCTGCTAAAAATCTGATATACAGTGGGGTCCAAAATTATTGACACCCTTGATAAAGACGAAAATAATTAAATAATTCAAATACTGAGCTATATTGTATGCTTAAGAACATTTGGAAATTATATTATTTTATACTAATACAATTGCTAAGAGAAAGAGATTTTCGACCTCGACAAACCATTTCTGTATGGACCTCGCTTTGTGCACGGGGGCATTGTCATGCTGAAACAGGAAAGGGCCTTCCACAAACTGTTGCCACAAAGTTGGAAGCACTGAATCGTCTAGAATGTAATTGTATGCTGTAGCGTTAACATTTCCCTTCACTGGAACTAAGGGGCCTAGCCCGAACCATGAAAAACAGCCCCAGATCATTATTCTTCCTCCACCAAACTTTACAGTTGGCACTATGCGCGCAGGTAGTGTTCTCCTGGCATCTACCAAACCCAAATTCGTCCGTCGGATTGCCAGATGGTGAAGCGGGATGCATCACTCCAGAGAACGTTTCCACTGCTCCAGAGTCCAATGGTGGCGAGCTTTACACCACTCCAGCCGACGCTTGGCATTGTGCATGGTGATCTTAGGCTTGTGTGCAGCTGCTCGGCCATGGAAACCCATTCCATGAAGCTCCCGGCGAACAGTTATTGAGCTGACGTTGCTTCCAGAGGCAGTTTGGAACTCGGTAGTGAGTGTTGCAACCGAGGACAGACCATTTTTACGTGCTACATGCTTCAGCACTCAGAGGTCCCGTTCTGTGAGCTTGTGTGTTCTACCACTTCGTGCCTGAGCCGTTGTTGCTCTTAGACGTTTCCACTTCACAATAACAGCACTTACAGTTGACTGGGGCAGCTCTAGCTATGATGGTGCCACGTTGAAAGTCACTGAGCTCTTCAGTAAAGCCATTCTACTGCCAATGTTTGTCTATGGAGATTGCAAGGCTGTGTGCTTGATTTTATACACCTGGCAGAAACGAGATTGGCTGAAATAGCCGAATCCACTAATTTGAAGGGGTGTCCACATACTTTTGTAAATATAGGGTATGTTACGAACAATATGTTACGAATTTGCAAAACGTATGATATATATTACGAATTCCAATTTGTTGTCGCTAACGTTAGCTAGGAGGCTAATGCTACTGTTAACTAGTTGGCTAACGTTAGCTAGGCTAGGGGTTAGGGTTAAGGTTAAGGTTAGAGTTAAGGTTAGGGTTAAGGTTAGGCGTTAGGTTAAGGGGTTAAGATTAGGGTTAGGGGAAGGGTTAGCTAAAATGCTGCGTAGTGGCAAAGTAGCTCAAAAGTAGTAAGTAGTTGTAAAGTTGCTAATTGGCTAAAATGCTAATGTTGTCCGTGATAAGTTTCGAACACGCAACCTTTGGGTTGCTAGATGTTTGCTAGACGTTGCTAGACATTTGCATTATACCAACCTACTTTAGATTTTGCCTTAAGTAACCTTCTGTCTTATGTAACCATACCAAACATAACATATCATACTAATTTGAGTGTCCCGGATTTACATTTACTACGTTATGCCTAGTCAATGAGACCAGGCTGCACACATATGCCAGGGTAGGCATGGGTTCGAATCCAAATCTGGCCCACTGCCCTTTGAATGTTTGGAGGAACTATAGTACATTTGTAGTTACACTCTGTGGGCAGTACTTGTACCAGTGGAGATTTTTGCATGTAAATCTTGGTGGGACAAAAAAACATTGTAAAAAATGTATGAATGCCAGCAAAGCCACAGCACAAAACAATACATTAATTGCACTATAATGGTGACAAACGGTGCCCACAAACTGTTAGGGCCTACATAAAGCTGTCCCAACAGTCAGAGCTCTTTTTTTTTTTGAGTTCTCAGTTGTCTTGAACTCACTGAAGTCAGATTTCCCAGTTCCGAGTTTCCAGTTTCCACTCATTGTTGAATTTGCAATTTCCAACTTGTGTAATGTTTATGGCCGATGAGCACCGATACGTTTTATCTATAATTTCTCTTCATTATTTCTCTTCATATGACAAGGATTAAAAAGGATTTGCCAGTAGATTGTTGACTTGATTCATGATGATGACTGCTAGCTAAGATTTTGAAAGTATGATGTTGCCATGATCAGTTCAATCAAAGCTACTGTAGATATAATGTGATTTTACATAATTTTATCTGAGCCAATGACATTGAGCCTTCTTGGATGGGCACTTCTAATGTAACTCTATGGCAGCATCCAAGCGGCTTGAATTTTCGAGCTCTACCCTTAGATTTGACAGCGACGTAGTGTCCCCAGACGTAGTGTCCCCATGAGTGATAGAAAACACTGAGCCAATCATGGTGCAACTAGAGAACATTACCAACCCCTACACTCTAAGAAGAAAAGGTTCTTGGAGTATCCTTTAGGGGTTCTTCAAATTGAAACTGTGGGGGAACCCCTATAAGTTCTTCGAAGAACCCTTTAAAAGGGTTCTTCAAATAACTCATTTTAATGGATCCTTGAAGAACCCTTTGAATAAGCTTTTGGGGTTCATTTTTGAACTACCCCCCCCCCCCCCAATTATTATTAATTATTATTATTATAATACACATAACAATAAGAACAATAACACAATATTTTAGTTGTCAGTGTTTATTATGATTTTAGTGGCAAAGTCATATGGGTATATCCTCTGGCCTGTTGATGTTAATGTGTTGATGTTCTCCGTATCCATAGCCAGAATGATTTTGCAGTGCATGGTGATAGAACAGGTTTCCTGTTATATTCATCAGAGGTGTAGGGAGGGGGAAGCCTGTGAATCCAATACAGATGATTAACAAAACATGCACACAACAGTATTCATACCTTGGTTTTTGTGGTAAATGTGAATGAAAAAAACTGTTTTGATAATGGTTTTCATACACATACCTTGTCCATAATGTAGAGACCTATGGGATATTCATTGAAGAGGTAAGGGAGGAGGATGGTAAATGTGATCTGCATAACATACCAATACCAATTGACACACCTTTGTATGCCTCCTCCTCTGTATACCTTCAAACATAAAAGTGAGCAGTTCAGTCATCTGCACCCAATACAGCTAGCCTTCAACATATTCTTATAGCCTACATATTCTTACCTCTTTATTGATTTGATATCCATTGAATTGTCAATTTTCTGTTCTAGAAAGATTTGCACAAATATGAAAAGATTGATGGTATCATCATAAAACAATATCAATTTAGATCATACAAGGGACAAACCTTACCTTCAATTAAGGAGATCTTTATATTTTTCAGTTAGGTGTGTGCACCTGCTGTTCTTTCAAATTCAAAATCCAAATGTTTCAGTCGGGCAGTTAGGTTCCTGCAAGAACCCCCACCAACTAAGGAGGTTCCTCGATGTACCCCACCTCCTATGGTGTTCTTTGTAGAACCTTTGGGGGGGGATTTTTAGTGCCAAGAACCCTAAGGTTCTTCGAAGAACTTTGAGGATCTTAGAAGAGCCCTTGTTGAACCTTTAATTTTTAGAGTGTACGCCCCATATTGTATTATTTTTAGCTACAAATGTGGGGCTCAAAATGATTGGTGGCCACTGCATACTAGTAACATGATTGATGGTGGCATTTCGATATTGATTGTTTTGACTGTTGTAACACTTACCAGGGCCCGGTTTCCCGATAGTGATGGAATTTTAGATTACGAGGGTTTTAATTATGCATATTATACAACGGCCGAAGATGTAACATTTGTTTCCCAAAACACCACGCAGAGAGAACGGTCTCTAAGTGCGTCGTTGGAGCATGTTCGATACTTATAGGATCGAAAGAAAGGGAGTGCTGCTCTCAGATCAGTACATTCAAATCTTTTATTATTTCACAATACTGATGACGGATCAGTTCCTAGAGAGATATTACCACCAACAGCTGCAAATATTGAGGCGGCTTATTCTAATGCTTACCCAATAATATGCACAAAATCACCGATTTGGCACATCATAGCGCACGTTAGGCTACACAGCATGAAATATATTGAGACAAATTACAGAAAGTAGCCTACATGTAGAAAAATAGAACTCAATTGATTGAACAGGAAATGTATTTCAATATGATTGAAAACACCTATAGCCTACTGTTTATATTTTAATGTTCATATTTTAATAATCTCGGTTTTCATTTGAAGCATATTTTTATACGTCGCTTGTTTGTATCAATTGCAAAGACATTGGCAACTTCGTATTTGTAGTCTTTTGTTCTGAAGTTATCAGCGGTCAAAGAGAGACGGATCAACCATGTCATTCTATGTTTAGTTTAGATCTTCTGTGTAATAAGTGATGCAGGAGGGCAAAAAAGCATCTAAGGACGCACTTCAAGTGCAACGTTAATAACGATGGTTTTGGGAAACAGCTCGGATATTTAACGATGCTCCTACGAAGGTTCTAAGGATGACCTTAGCCTTAAGATGATTTTGGGAAACCGGGCACTGATCCTCCATGATATTTCATTCTGAATGAAAAATAAAACATCACTTGGTGTACGCATTCACCATCACCTGTACTTCAAATTCATTTTCATTAATGCTATTGAAATTGTAAAATGATTCCAATGTTTTGAGTACCATTGACCTTTTTATGAAATTGAGCACATTCGTAGATCATTTGTAAGTCGCTCTGGATAAGAGGGAGGTAGCTCAGTTGGTAGAGCATGGCGTTTGCAACGCCAGGGTTGTGGGTTCGATTGCCACGGGGGGACAGTATGAAAATAAAAAATAATAATGTATGCACTAACTGTAAGTCGCTCTGGATAAGAGCGTCTGCTAAATGACGTTAAATGTAAATGCTAAATGAGGTAAATGTAAATATTAAGTCAACTTTGAATAAGACCATAATTGAAACTGTAAAGCCTACGGGGCCAGTATGAAAAATGTATGCACTCACTAACTGTAAGTCGCTCTGGATAAGAGCGTCTGCTAAAATGTAAATATGTTTGTTTGATGTAATTCTTCATTGGATACTACCTGTGCTGGAGGACATCGGCAAAATGGTGTTGGCAGGCTTAAATAATACATTCATAGTCCGCTGTAGCTCAGTTGGTATAGCATGGCGCTTGCAACGCCAGGGTTGTGGGTTCGTTTCCCACGGTGGGCCAGTATAAAAATGTATGCACTAACTGTAAGTCGCTCTGGATAAGAGCGTCTGCTAAATGACTAAAATGTAATGTCAAATAAATTGCATTAAGTTCTTGTCCTTTTTGTTTGCTGTCACAGTTTACCATAAGGTCTACAAAAAATACCCAAACTAAATTTGTAACTAGTACTTAAGTAGTTCTCACCGGATACTTTTTTTTATTCTTCTTTGAGTAGCTTCTTAAGAGTGTGATTTACTGAAGTAGAAGTAAGCATCTCAGTAACAGTACTTTTACGTAAGTATAGATTTTCAGTACTCTACCCACCTGTGTACATTACACATAGCCTAACTATAAAACGTGGGCGAGCATCCACACTGGAGCAGAGTTTATTGTTCTACAATAGGCCTACATCTGTTAATCAACGGATGGCCCAAATCAGCTCATCAACTCAGCCAGGGGGAAAAAACTAGCCTATTACCGTTTTTCACACCTTTCATTATGTGACAATGGATAGGCTAATAGTTAGCCTACAAAATGTAGCCTATTGGAATATAATCAAATAACAAGGGGCCTATTGCAACCATCGATGGCACTAGATTATCGCCAGCTGGTGTCTCGTTAAACAATCAATATGCGCTAAATTCACCCACACAGCTGATCTTAATTTCAACCATTATTGATCACCTCATTATCGCTCCCTAAAAGATGTCGGCATTACTTTAGTCAGAGATATGTATTTAATGACGGGATGCTTATGTCTCCGCCCTAACAATGGGCGTCGTTGTCCCAAAGGCAGGAAGGCAGGCGAGAAGTTTAGCGCTGCATATTAAACCAATAGAAACGCATTTGTCTTATTCTGGACAGATTTTTTGTCAGGAGGGAGTCCTCTCGCTTCGTGTAAAAACTATTGGTCGCTAAATCCGGAGAACTGACCGACCATGTAAAAAAAACAGTTGGGCCCATCACTGTACTCTTGATAGTCACCACCACACACACAGAGACACAGCTGTTTCCATTTGAGGATGTTTATATGATTTTGGCGTATCCGAATGACTTGGAATCTTATTGTTGTGGTTATTTCAATGCATGCACAACATTCAGACATTGGTGTTACTGTCGACAATAAAAAGTCCTCAGAAATATGCGTCTTCTCCCTTCGGTTGACGATAACATTCTGACCTGAGTGGGCGGGTGCAGTGTCCAGATGTGCTTTTCCAAGCGCTCTGATTGGTTGGGAATGGCAGGGCTATGATGGGTGAGGGATAACTTAGGTAGGCTGAGCAGCCAAAGTAACGGTACTTAAGGGAAACTGAAGGGACTGTTAGGGGAAGTTAGGTAGAGAGGAGAGGAGCAGGACGGCTTTTTTTTTTTTTTACATCCACCCCAATATTTCTTATGGAAATATTAACATCCACGAAAAGGCCTATAACCTAAATGGCACAGTCTCTAATGGGGGCCACAGTATTTAAAGGGCAAAAGTCTCTGAAAAGCCACGGGCCTCGAGGGGAAGCTTATTCCTAGCGTGCCAAATCCTACCCGGCAGGACAAGCAGGGCTTAGGAGCCGCCCTGCGAGGGAGGTACACAGATACGCACAGGCAGTCCTGGGCCGCCCCATGGAACGCCACGCGGGTGGGGGGAGGGCCCTCTAACTCAGCTGGTGCAGGGCAGCTGGGCCCCATCGTTAGACGCTGAGCGCAATGCTGGAGGCTGGCCACGGCTGAAGCAGGTGGCTCGCCTACTGCGGCAGAGGAATGTGGCATGCCGGCCACAACTGTCGTTGACAGCTCACTGGCTGCGGCTGAGGCTGGTGACTCTTTCCCCACTTCTGAAAGCGATGACTGTCAGGGTGGAGCATGTGGGGACCCCTGGGCGAGGATCATCAGGGATCTGGAGGCAGGGGCTGGCTGGGCCCCAGAGACGAGGTCAGGCGGGCTCCAACGTGTGAAGGGCTGAGGGTCGTCCAAGGCAGGAGGTGTGCGGTCCCCCAGAACTAGAGACAGCAGGCCCCCCGGGTCAGGGAACAGTGGTTCCCCCAGGTCAGGGAGCTGAGGGCCTAGCAGGGCAGGGGACTTGGAACCCACTACTAAATCTGAGGACTGCAAGCCAGGTATGGTGGGAGGCAGCAAACCTAGCCAAGCAAGGAACGTATAGTCTAGCACTAGTATATGCGACTGGGTGCAGGCTGAGGGCTGCGAACTGTCTAACTGCACACCTAGAGGAGCAGATAACTCTGGGTCTAGTGGGACGGGAGACCCAGGGCCTAGAACTAGGGCAGGTGGTTTGGCAGGTAGCACTGAGGGAGCTGACTGCTTGCCAACTGAGGCTGGGGGCTGCGGTACAACTGAGGGCAGATGCTGCAGACCTAGTGGGGCAGAGAACCTATAGCCTGGCGGAGCAGTGGACTGAGGGCCGACTAGAGCTGGAGACAGCGAAACTAGAACGGCTGAAGACTGGGAGCCTAGTGCTGATAACTTTAGGCTTGACAGGGAGAACGTCTCTGGACCTGACAGGGAAACCGACTCTCGACCTGACAGGGAAACCAACTCTGGACCTGACAGGGAAACTGACAATGGACCTGACAGGGAAACTGACAATGGACCTGACAGGGAAACTGACTCTGGACCTGACAGGGAAACTGACTCTCTGCCTGACAGGGAGAACGACTTTGGACCTGACAGGGAAACTGACTCTGAACCTGACAGGGAGAAAACTAAACTGAACCTGACAGGGAAAACAACTATGAATTTGACAGGGAGAACAACGCTGGACCTGACAAGGAAACTGACGCTGGACCTGACAGGGAAACTGACTCTGGACCTGACAGGGAGAACGACTCGGAACCAGACAGGGAGAACGACTTTGGACCTGACAGGGAGAATGACTCTGAATCTGACAGGGAGAATGACTCTGAACCTGACAGGGAGAACGACTCGGAAACAGACAGGGAGAACGACTTTGGACCTGACAGGGAGAATGACTCTGAATCTGACAGGGAGAATGACTCTGAACCTGACAGGGAGAACGACTCGGAAACAGACAGGGAGAACGACTTTGGACCTGACAGGGAGAATGACTCTGAACCTGACAGGGAGAACGACTCTGAACCTGGCAGGGAAACTGACGCTGGACTTGGAGAATAGCAGAGATCTGGGCCTACTAGAGAAACTGGTACATTTGAGCCTAGTGGGGCAGGAGCCTGATGACCCACCTGGGCTAGGGACTGAGGGCCGACAAATGCTGGAGACAACAGACCTAGTGCAGCTGGACACCAATGACCTAGTGCTAGGGACTGAGGGCAGATGAGGGCGGAGGACTGAGAACCTAGCACAGGTAACTTGTGGCTTAGCAGGGCAGGAGGCTCTAAGCCTGGTGGGCTAAGGAGCTGTGGGCTGACTATGTCTGGAGACTGCGAGCCTAGTATAACAAACTTGGGGCCTAGTAAAGGAGGAGGCTCTAAACCTGGTGGAATAGGCAACAGCCTAACAACTAAGGCAGTGGGCTGCGGTCTGAGCAGGGCAGGAGACTGCAGACCTGCAGACAGGGCAGCTAACTTGTGGCCTAGCATGGCAGAGGGCTCTAAGCCTGGTGGGCTAGGACGCTGCATACCCAATAAGGAGGGGGTCTGCGATCCATGCAGGGCAGGATACACTAGACCTACTTGGGGGTCAGGACATACTTGGCCTACTGGGAAGGCAGGGAACTCTAAATCTGACCCTACCGGCAAGGAAGGAAACTCTGACCCTGCCGGGAAGGAGGGGAACTGACCCTACCAGGAAGGAAGAGAAATGTAACCCTACTGGGAAGCAAGGGAACTCTAAACCTGACCCTACCGGGAAGGAAGGGAACTCTCACCCTACAGGGAAGGAAGGGATCTCTGACCCTACAAGGATGGAAGGGAACTCTGACCTTACCGGGAAGGAAGGGAACTCTGATCCTACTGGGAAGGAATGGAACTGTAACCCTACCGGGATGGAAGGGAACTCTAAACCTACCATGGAGGCAGGATACACTGGACCTACTTGAGGGGCAGGACACCCAAAGTCTGGTTATTTTACACCTGCCAGGTAGGCCCAAAACTGTAACTCTAACCCTACCGGATGGGGAGGGAACTCTACCCTACCGGGAAGGAAGGGGATTGTAACCCTACTGGGAAGGAAGGGAACTCTGACCCTACCGAGGAGGGAGGTAACTCTGACCCTACCAGGAAGGAAGGGAACTGGACAACTAGGTTAGGGGAGATATCAGGGGTGATGTCTGGCAGGTCCCCTGAGGCGAGGTCTGGAGGTAGCAGGACCCTCGGGCCGGAACTATCACGGTGCTAGCAGGTGGGGCCAGCAGGGACTCCAGGCCTGGGACCAGCAGGTCCCACCAGGCTGTGACTGGGAGGCCCCAATGCCTGGGGTGGCTCCATCCAAGGAGCGGGCTCTGGGCCAGGAGCAGTGAGGGGCTCCTGAGCGAGAGCAGGTGGAGTCTTTGTAGCTGAAGGTTCCAGGGTAACAGACAGTCGAACCTCGGGCACCCAAGCATCTGCCTCAACTAGCAGGGGATCCCCACTGGGAGAAGAGGACGACTCCGCAACGGCAACCAGAACAGACCCCATGGCAGCGGCTAGCTGTAGCTCCAGGACTGGAGTGGGAGGCTCCTTAACTGTGGCTAGTCGAGGAGCTGGCTGAGGAAGGTGGAGACCTTGGTGTCGTGGACTGTGCACTCTGGAGTCTTCATCTGCTCTGGGGAGCTAGGCTGCTCTGGGGAGCAGAAGTGGACCCGACGCTCCCTTGCCTCTGGCCGGGGGGGCCTAGAGGGACATCGGTCGGGAGAGCGGCTGGACCACCTCGGGGGGAGGACGCTCTGGCAGATACGACGTTGGCTCCAGTCGGGGGGGCCTGGAGCTACGAAGATCTGTTGAATAGCTGGGCCACCTCGGGACGTAGTGGGGGTCCCAATGGTCCCGTGGAGTTGGCGAATACTCAGGCCGGGAGGGCCTGGAGTAGTCTCTCAGGGGAGTAGCCGGGCCGACTTTGGGAGTATTGGCAGTGATGGCGCTCCCGTGGCGGTGACGATGGCTCTAGCCGGGGAGGCCTAGAGTGGTGGTGATCAGGAGAGTAGCGGTGGTACCGGTGCTCCCGTGGCGGTGACGATGGCTCTAGCTGGGGAGGCCTAGAGTGGTGGTGATCAGGAGAGTAGCGGTGGTACCGGTGCTCCCGTGTTACTGTCGACAATAAAAGGTCCTCAGAAACATGCGTCTTCTCCATTCGGTGGACGATAACATTCTGACCTGAGTGGGAGTGTGCAGTGTCCAGAAGTGCTTTTCCAAACGCTCTGATTGGTTGGGAATGGCAGGGCTACGATGGGTGAGGGATAACTTAGAGCAGGCAAAGTAACAGGACTTGAAGGGACTGTGAGGGGAAGTTAGGTAGAGAGGAGAGGAGCAGGACTGCCTTTTTTACACTTCGCCTCTTCTTCTCTGCCTTAGTCCTGCTTGCAACCAAAGTATTTTGTTTTCGGAAACAACTTAGTCCTTTTTTAAGAGACTAAGGGGAATTTATCTATTTGACAAGCATTCCGTACAATATAAATAAAATACCTTGTTTACCACGGCAGATCTACTGTGGCAATTCACCCAACACTTTGTATGAATGGAAACTAATGTTGGTGTAGCCTCCTGTTATTAGTTTCCTATTTTATGTTATCCAACAGTGTCTGGTATGATAATTTCTTATCAAGATCGGGGGAAAATATCCCTAGACAGTCCATTTTGAAATGTGTGCCTAAATCACGTCAATCAGGGGATTGGGTTATTTGTGCCAGAAGGGCATGGGCTGGAATCGAACCCATGCCGACTTGGTACGTCTATATCTGCACACGGAAGGCAGAGGCCCTAACAGCTCTGAATATAAGCATGCTTGTGCACTGTGTACATGTGAAAACTGTGGGACCTGGCATCGACCTCTATGTTGCGTTCCATTCTTGGTGTGAATGACTTGAGGATATCCTGTTGACATGAGGGTCTCCTGCACCCACAGGTCGAGCCATCTGTAATGATGGGATGTGCTTCCTGTCAGCATTTTACACGCCTTGGGCTCCTTGGTGGGTGGGGTGGGGGGGGGGGGGGGGGGGGGGGGGGGGCATGTGTATGTGTGTGTGCCCCACAGCAAAAGGAATAATATTTTATTTCAGTCTGTTGCAAATGAGGTGACTGGTCATCAGTTAGGGCTGTTTTCAGTTCAGAGCATCTGAGTGTCACAGCTTCATCATCAATGGGGAAAAGATGACGAGTGAAAAATGTCGGAGAAATTCTACATCAGGATTGCTATCAGTAATGATGAAACTGGCATTCTTAGAACCTTTTTGTATTCTGACCCATTTATCAGCCTGCAGTGAAGCCATTAATCGGACTATTTGTTTACTGTTTGTTTCCATGGAGACAGAAGCCCCTGACGCCTTGGCCTGACCTAGACGGTCGTTGGGTAACAGATTATCGCGGGTGGCACCACGTCCTTACACTGACATTTGACTCTGACATCCAACCCTGGGTCTGTATAGATAGAGGGGGCAGTTAAGCTGTGTCCACTACGTTCATGGTCACCCATTCACAAAACGTTTGATCACCACAAACGTTAACTTCATTGGCCATCAATTAGCAAACTGTGATAGCATGGGTTTGGTACAAAACTAAAGCTAAATGCATGCTCTTCAATCGAACACTGCTTGCACCCGCCCGCCCGACTAGAATCACTGCTCTCGGCGGGTCTGACTTGTGGACAACTACAAATACCTAGGTGTCTGGTTAGACCGTAAACTCTCCTTCCAGACTCACATTAAGCATCTCCAATCCAAAATTAAATCTAGAATCGGCTTCCTATTTCGCAAACAAAGCCTCCTTCACTCATGCTGCCAAACATGCCCTCATAAAACGGACTATCCTACCAATCCTTGACTTCTGCGATGTCATTTACAAAATAGCCTCCAACACTCTACTCAGCAAATTGGATGTAGTCTATCACAGTGCCATCCGTTTTGTCACCAAAGCCCCATATACTACCCACCATTGTGACCTGTACGCTCTCGTTGGCTGGTCCTCACTACATATTCGTCGCCAATCCCACTGGCTCCAGGTCATCTATAAATATCTTCTAGGCAAATCCCCAGTTTATTTTAGCTCATTGGTCACCATAGCAACACCCACCCGTAGTATGCGCTCCAGCAGGTATATCTCACTGGTCATCCCCAAAGCCAACACCTCCTTTGGCCACCATTCCTTCCAGTTCTCTGCTGCTAATGACTGGAACGAACTGCAAAAATCTCTGAAGCTAGAGACTCTTATCTCCCTCACTAACTTTAACCATCAGTTGTCAGAGCAGCTTACCGATCACTGCACCTGTACACAGCCCATCTGAAATTAGCCCACCCAACTACCTCATCCCTATATTGTTATTTATTTTGCTCATTTGCACATTATCTTCTGCACATCTATCACTCCAGTGTTAATACTATATTGTAATTATTTTGCACTATGGCCTATTTATTGCCTTACCTCCATAACTTACTACATTTGCACACACTGTATATAGATTTTCTATTGTGTTATTGACTGTACGTTTAGTTTATTCCACATGTAACTCTGTGTTGTTGTTGTTTTTATCGCACTGCTTTGCTTTATCTTGGCCAGGTCGCAGTTGTAAATGAGAACTTGTTCTCAACTGGCCTACCTGGTTAAATAAAGGTGAAATAAGAAATAAAATAAAATGTAGGCTACTGCATCAAAAACTGGTTCCCTCGTTGAGTGTAGATGCATAGTCCATCTTGGGTTTGGTGCTTCAGTTTTGACACAGACATTAATCAACTGTGTTTCTAAGAAAGATTGTTGATCTTGTTTCGGTCTTTTCTCACAGTCTTCAAAGCACACCATGTGTGAAGCAGATGAAACCGGAGCTCCAAGTTGGTGGACAAGGTTGTGTAAGAGAGTGATTAATTTACAGTGTGGACCTACCCTACAATAATTTAAAGAAACATGACACAAAGAAAAGAAAACTCTCCCTTAGAGGGTTGTAGCCATTCTTAATTGTACAGGTATGTAATGCTGCGTACTACATGTTACTTACAGTACATATTAAACTGCAAACATGTTGCACTTTAATGCACAACCGCTTTTGGCTTAAGCCTACATCCAATCTCAGGGGATAATAAAATCTAAATGTGGGGAGCTAAACTCTTAACTACATCTTCTCCTCTTACAGGCCTTGTCTAGTCGATTCAGAATCAGTGGTTCTTATTAGAACGACATGGGCACCGAAAGCAGTACGGAAAGTGTCACTCAACCTTTCTCACTCTCTCTCTCACCCTCTTACAAACCACTTCCCGAGCAGGTCCAGGTCTACTGTTACGGAGCCAACAGGACCTGAGTGGAGGTTACACTATAATTGGGGTGAGCGTACATGTAACTGTTTTTTACACCCCAGTCTCTCTGGGACCCAAATGCTAGGTCACATTTCTGCGAGAGGCCCCATGTTCCAAGTTGTAAAATGGAACCCTTTAAGTGCTGGGAATGGGGGGGGGGGGGGGGGGGGGTATTTTGGCTGAGGCTTCCTTAAGACGTTATCCACTGTGGGTGCTCAGGTGTCAGTCAAGCTAGCAGTTTCCACTAGCCCGGTCCAGGAGGGCTCCTGGTCGGATATGTGAAGCTGGTGCTTTACACTCTGCTCTCTCCTTTAGTCTGAGCCCCTGGTAAACTGCTTTAGAACCCCTGTGGTTATTTAAGATAGGAAACAAACATTCAAAATGCAACAGGAAAGAAATACCTTGTAAAATCTACTGAGTTATGATTTTTGTGTAGGCAGGGGCTACAGTTTATAGGGTTAACTAAAGGAAACTTGGACAGTCCTTTCAAAAATGATGGCTGTGGTTTGTTTCTCTGAAATATGATATTAGAGAACTGGTTAACACTGCAAGTCCTGAGTTGAGAAAACGTTTTAAAGTGTAATAGGTGTTTACTAGTTGTGTTAGATTTAACAACATGCCACAGAGAGAGCAGTGAGTGAGCAGGGGACAGTGCAGCCAGTGTCATCACGTCAGTCAACTCGGGGAGGGCATCTGGCCGTTTAAAATGGTGTGAATATGATCGGCATCAGTGTAGACAGTCAACGGTAGCAAGTGGACTGACTGGATTGGATTTCAGGCCCTTCTGCAACTAAAAGTGTATGAATTTAAATTGGGGAAACCAACAAGAAGCAAACTTTTACAGGGCAGTAAAAAACGACCGAGAAAGTGACAGTTGGGGCCGTGGAGGGTGAAGCGCTTACCCTTGAGAGGGGTAAAAGATGACTGTTGTGTCCCGTGAGAACCTGGACGAGACTGTGGTAGTTTCTCCCCTGTACCAAGATGATTGCGACGTGGAGCGAGGCGATCAGGAGTGCAGCGAGAGGGTTGTCATCAACATCTCCGGGCTGCGCTTCGAAACACAACTGAAGACCCTCTCGCGCTTTCCCACCACGCTCTTGGGAGACCCGCGTAAAAGGATGCGCTTTTTCGATCCGTTGAGAAATGAGTACTTTTTTGACAGGAATAGACCCAGCTTTGATGCTATCCTTTATTATTACCAGTCTGGAGGAAGGCTTAGGAGACCTGTCAACGTTACCATGGACATTTTCATGGAAGAAATGAAATTTTATGAAATTGAAGATGAGGCCATAGAGATGTTCAAAGAAGATGAAGGTATGATCATAGAGGTGGAACGTCCGATGCCTGACAACGAGTTTCAGCGCCAGATGTGGTTGTTATTTGAGTACCCGGAGAGCTCAGGGCCTGCCCGGATGATCGCTGTCGTATCAGTCAGTGTGATTTTGATATCCATTGTGATATTCTGTCTAGAGACTTTGCCACAGTTCAGGGAAGATACCAGCGCAGGCCTACCATTCAGTAATCTCCTCACCACGAATGGGACTACTGTCCATAGAAAACCCAATCCATTCACAGATCCGTTTTTCATGGTGGAGACACTTTGCATCGTGTGGTTTTCCTTTGAGTTTCTCATGAGGTTTTTATCGTGCCCGTGCAAACCGGCTTTTTTCAAAAACGCAATGAACTCCATCGATATCTTAGCGATTGCACCTTATTTCATAACCCTTGGCCTTGAACTCGCAGAGCTACAGGGAGCAGGAAGCGAGCAGGCCATGTCGTTAGCCATACTCAGAGTCATCCGTTTGGTTCGAGTCTTCAGGATTTTTAAACTTTCCAGGCACTCCAAGGGGCTCCAAATTCTGGGCCAGACACTCCACGCCAGCATCAGCGAACTCGGGCTTTTGATATTCTTTCTTCTCATAGGGGTTATTCTGTTTTCCAGCGCTGTTTATTTTGCAGAGGCAGACGACCCTGAATCGGGATTCTCAAGTATCCCCGCCGCTTTCTGGTGGGCAGTGGTGTCCATGACTACGGTTGGATATGGAGACATGTGCCCGGTTACAATTGGTGGCAAAATAGTGGGATCTATGTGTGCCATCGCAGGAGTGCTGACCATTGCCCTACCTGTCCCTGTCATCGTGTCCAATTTTAACTATTTCTATCACAGAGAGCGTAATGACGAGGAAACCGCCGTGTATACCCACGTGACTTGTGGTCAACAGAACGCTTCATTTGGAGAATTCAAATCGACCAGCGACAGCAAACAGTCCCTCACCAAATCAGAGTACATGGAAGAGGATTCTTGCGAGACTATCAGATTAACAAACTTCAACCCATTTGAACAGTACACTGGCAAGCTGACGGATGTATGAAAACAAGCATCGGCCTAGTTGAGCAGAAAAACCTGTCTTGGTGAGCAGACGACCTGTGTAGTTTATTACGCGCGCTTTTACGCACGCTGTTAGTTGGCATGTAATCTTCAAATATCTTGAATTAATTTGTTGGATACCTACAGTAGGTTTATAGCTTCATTAGAGTAATCTCAGGTCAGTGCGAGGCCTATGTGCATGTTTGAATAATTGCGCGCGTTTTTACTCACGCTATTACGCACAGTGTTTGTTGGCATATAATCTTAAAATAACTTAAATTAATTTGTTTGACACCTTCAGTAGGCATATAGCTGTTTAGAACTGCGTTGCTTTTGGATAGCCTATAGAATTTCTGAACTCGGAGCGCCACTGTGTGGTTGAAATGCAGTCGTGCAGCAGACGCTTTCAAGGTAAAACATTCTAATCGCTATTTAGGTTATCTGGACAGTGTGCAAGACATTGCTGATGATGAAAGTGTGTGTATTATTTACTATATTGACTGTACATGAATTGTCCCTAAAAAGCTTGTTAGAAACATTTTGGACTGAAGTGATGGAATACCACCGCACACAAAAAAGCATGATCTTCTTTCTACTTGCAGGGGACAAGATCAAAGACCCTTGCCTTTCTGTTCCACTTGAAACGAAATACGATTCCATATATATTTGTAACTGGAAAAGTCAAGATATTGAACAAACATCACACGCTTGTCCCATTAACTACTGGCCAGCAATGTGAGATGACAGGTGCTGCTACATCATCAAATGGAGAGCCCCCTGAACAAACTACACTTTTGGAAAATAGTCTTTGGAATAGTCTTTGGAAAATAGATACTTTTCTTTTTAACTCAATGAACCTTTCAATGTACTTTGCAATGTATTCAATTAACTGAAATGACTACTGTGTAGATATCCTGTAATGTATTGTTGTAAATATGCCTATATTGTAAATGCTATCCTTATGTTCTCAGCTCAGAATCTTAATGCAAACATGCCTTGCTCTGCGTGCCCTTATGTGGAAGATTTTGAAGGAACTATTTGTGTAGTCCTTTATTTTATATAACTATTTATTGTACAAAAATGCAGATTTAGCTGTAAACGGTCCTTGGGAATTAATCACTGGTCTTAAAATAACTTGCCCATAGGAATCTAATTATGTCTGCATTTTAGGAGAAATCAATTGTACTCTAAAATGTTAATGAAATATCTATTTATATTTTTCTAAGATTGTAAAATTGTATGTGAACTTTTGAACTATATTTTTTAAATAAATAAATGCTTATTATTTTGCTATCATATTTATTACAGATCCTCCCAACGAGAGTGAATGTTTGGTCATATTATAGAGTGGGATGGGAGTGTCCTTAACTAGTTAATATGGCAACAGACTGCATTAACTTAATCGAAGGCAGACAGTGATATATTAAGTGTATAATATCAATACAATAGGCCCATTTGCAGCACCGGCTAGCAGCACATTTTAGCAGATTAAACTAAGCAGAGAGAGAGAGAGGTGGGAGGGGGAGGGAGGGAGAGGGAGGGAGGGAAGGAGAGAGAGTCTTCTCATTCTTTGTTGATTTCAAAAAAGCTTTTGACTCAATTTGGCATGAGGGTCTGCTATACAAATTGATGGAAAGCGGTGTTGGGGGAAAAACATACGACATTATAAAATCCATGTACACAAATAACAAGTGTGCAGTTAAAAGTGGCAAAACACACAAACATTTCTTTCCACAGGGCCGTGGGGTGAGACAGGGATGCAGCTTGAGCCCCACCCTCTTCAACATACAGTGGGGAAAAAAGTATTTAGTCAGCCACCAATCGTGCAAGTTCTCCCACTTAAAAAGATGAGAGTGGCCTGTAATTTTCATCATAAGTACACGTCAACTATGACAGACAAATTGAGAAAAAAAAATCCAGAAAATCACATTGTAGGATTTTTAATGAATTTATTTGCAAATTATGGTGGAAAATAATTATTTGGTCACCTACAAACAAGCAAGATTTCTGGCTCTCACAGACCTGTAACTTCTTCTTTAAGAGGCTCCTCTGTCCTCCACTCGTTACCCGTATTAATGGCACCTGTTTGAACTTGTTATCAGTATAAAAGACACCTGTCTACAACCTCAAACAGTCACACTCCAAACTCCACTATGGCCAAGACCAAAGAGCTGTCAAAGGACACCAGAAACAAAATTGTAGACCTGCACCAGGCTGGGAAGACTGAATCTGCAATAGGTAAGCAGCTTGGTTTGAAGAAATCAACTGTGGGAGCAATTATTAGGAAATGGAAGACATACAAGACCACTGATAATCTCCCTCGATCTGGGGCTCCACGCAAGATCTCACCCTGTGGGGTCAAAATGATCACAAGAACGGTGAGCAAAAATCCCAGAACCACACGGGGGGACCTAGTGAATGACCTGCAGAGAGCTGGGACCAAAGTAACAAAGCCTACCATCAGTAACACACTACGCTGCCAGGGACTCAAATCCTGCAGTGCCAGACGTGTCCCCCTGCTTAAGCCAGTACATGTCCAGGCCCGTCTGAAGTTTGCTAGAGTGCATTTGGATGATCCAGAAGAGGATTGGGAGAATGTCATATGGTCAGATGAAACCAAAATAGAACTGTTTGGTAAAAACTCAACTCGTCGTGTTTGGAGGACAAAGAATGCTGAGTTGCATCCAAAGAACACCATACCTACTGTGAAGCATGGGGGTGGAAACATCATGCTTTGGGGCTGTTTTTCTGCAAAGGGACCAGGACGACTGATCCGTGTAAAGGAAAGAATGAATGGGGCCATGTATCGTGAGATTTTGAGTGAAAACCTCCTTCCATCAGCAAGGGCATTGAAGATGAAACGTGGCTGGGTCTTTCAGCATGACAATAATCCCAAACACACCGCCCGGGCAACGAAGGAGTGGCTTCGTAAGAAGCATTTCAAGGTCCTGGAGTGGCCTAGCCAGTCTCCAGATCTCAACCCCATAGAAAATCTTTGGAGGGAGTTGAAAGTCTGTGTTGCCCAGCGACAGCCCCAAAACATCACTGCTCTAGAGGAGATCTGCATGGAGGAATGGGCCAAAATACCAGCAACAGTGTGTGAAAACCTTGTGAAGACTTACAGAAAACGTTTGACCTGTGTCATTGCCAACAAATGGTATATAACAAAGTATTGAGAAACTTTTGTTATTGACCAAATACTTATTTTCCACCATAATTTGCAAATAAATTCATTAAAAATCCTACAATGTGATTTTCTGGATTTTTTTTTCTCATTTTGTCTGTCATAGTTGACGTGTACCTATGATGAAAATTACAGGCCTCTCTCATCTTTTTAAGTGGGAGAACTTGCACAATTGGTGGCTGACTAAATACTTTTTTTCCCCCACTGTAGATAGCTTCATTGATCATGCTCTTTTGGAGGGTTGGATAACGGAAACAGAGAAGGACTTTCTCATTACGCCACACCCAGCATGTCCAGTTTATTATGGCTTACTGAGAATACATAAAAATATGGATAAACCTTCTTTACGTCCCATAGTGTCAGGTAACAGTAGCACTATTGAACCCCTGAGTATGTTGATTTCTTCATCTCTAAATTTGTGCCAGCATTGCCAGCCTTTTTAGGAGATAACCAGGGATGTGCTTAAGATCATCAATAACTACAGATGCGACACTGAAAGCATCTTGGTTACATTTGACGTTCAGTCTCTCTACACTAATATGACGCAGGTCTACGAGCGCTCTCCCGCGATCTCAAAACTAAACCGGAGAGTATATTACCTCAGTCTAACCTTATTCTGTCTCTCACTGAAAAAGCCCTCACATCAAATTACTTCCAATATGCGGCCAGTTTCTACCCACAGATTCGGGGTACAGCGATGGGAGCTGCATTTGCTCCTAACTATGCACATTTATTTATGGGACACTGGGAGGAGACCTTCATTTATGATGTCCAGAAAAACCCATATTTCAAGAATGTCGCCCTTTGGAAAAGATACATAGACGACATCCTACTGGTATGGAATGGTACTGACGCTCTCCTCTCTGAGTTTATTTCTTATATTAACTTATCTGACTCTAATCTCAAATTCACAGCAGAGAGAAGTCGGGAGACAGACTTCTTGGCTCTTACTTATAAAGGAAACAAGTTGGAGTCTACTATCCTCCGCAAGCCGCAGAGTAGGAATACACTTTCATGCACAGACGGTAACCACCTGGTACACCTTAAGCAGAACATACCTGTGGGTCAATTCCTAAGACTGACCTTACTGTAGTACAGAGATTTAGAGCGCAAAGCTAATGATATGCGCACCAGGTTCCTGCAAGATGGGTATGATAAGAGTGTCATTGAACAGGCTTCTACCCGTGCTAGAGAGACTGAACGTCAAAGCCTATTCACAGGCACTAATAGAAACCAGGACAAAACGCCCCCACGTTTGTTTTTCTATGGACTACAGCCCATGTGCCGGTCATGTCAAATCCATTTTATTGAAACACTGGAACATCCTCAAAGGTGATCCAAATCCAGGAGAGTTCACAACATTGCCCCCTGGCATTTGTTTTGCTCCATTCGCGCAATCTAGCCAATGGCAATTACAAGTGTAGCCAGTGTGCACATTGTCACAATACATATATATTTAGCAGACGCAAGGCACTTAACCCTAATTGCTCCTGTAAGTCGCTCTGGATAAGAGCGACTTACAGGAGCAATTAGGGTTAAGTGCCTTACTCAAGGGCATATCGGCAGCTTTTTCAACTAGTCGGCTCGGGGATTAGAACCAGCGACCTTTCGGTTACTGGCACAACGCTCTTAACCACTAAGCTACCTGCCGCCCCGAACACGAACAATACTCAAGTTTTTTTTACCACCCGAGAACAAGAATACAAAATCCAAAGCTTTATTATTTGCAGCAGGGGCGCAAATTTCACTGGGGACGGGGGGGGGGGACATGTCCCCCAGTTTTATCAAAAAAAAAAAATATATATATAATAATATAAAATCATTTAAATTGTGATACAAAAACAAGGCAACGATGTGCTTTAGGACCATGTGGACGCCTCCGAGTGGTCGGGTAGGCTGTTTGGAGTGTTTATCCGACTGGATTAAAATAATAATAACAATTATGTCGCCCCCCACTTCTAAAAACCAAAGTTGCGCCCCTGAATTGTAGCATCACAAATGTCATATACATGCTCAAATGCATCTGCGCTGCTGCTTATATTGGTCAACCTAAACGAGCATTGAAACGTCACATCACAGAACATAAGGCTGCAATTCGAAATAAAAACATGGACTATGCTATTGCACGCCACTGCATCGAAGCAAACCATGGCTCACCTTCCTCCCTGCGCTTTGTAGCCATAGAACCCGTCCAAATTTCACCAAGTACCGGTGACATCGCACGTAAACTAAAACAAAGAGAGGCATTCTGGCAGTACTCATTAGACACTTTGGATCCAGGGGCTAAACAATGATTTTTCACTGTCCTCGTTTCTAATGTTGTTGCATTGATTTTTTTGTTTGTGTTTCCGGATCACAGACACCCAAATATTACCTATGTATATTCTGACATGGCCTATTGAATACCGAGATGGACTATTTATTTTATTATCTTGTGCTCTAATTTCCCATTTACCTTGAAACATATTATCATTGATTATTGTCCAGTCATATGGTCAAGTGCTGAAAAGAAAGACCTACAGTGGCTTGCGAAAGTGTTCACCCCCCTTGGCATTTTTCCTATTTTGTTGCCTTACAACCTGGAATTAAAAAGTTTTGGGGGGGTTTGTCTCATTTGATTTACACAATATGCCTACCACTTTGAAGATGCAAAATATTTTTTGGGGTGAAACAAACAAGAAAAAAAAAAAAAAAAAAAAACTTGAGCGTACATAACTATTCACCCCCCCCCAAGTCAATACTGTAGAGCCACCTTTTGCAGCAATTATAGCTGCAAGTATCTTGGGGTAGGTCTCTATAATCTTGGCACATCTAGCCACTGGGATTTTTGCCCATTCTTCAAGGCAAAACTGCTCCAGCTCCTTCAAGTTGGATGTGTTCCGCTGGTGTACAGCAATCTTTAAGTCATACCACAGATTCTCAATTGGATTGAGGTCTGGGCTTTGACTAGGCCATTCCAAGACATTTAAATGTTTCCCCTTAAACCACTCGAGTGTTGCTTTAGCAGTATGCTTAGGGTCATTGTCCTCCTGGAAGGTGAACCTCCGTCCCAGTCTCAAATCTCTGGAAGACTGAAACAGGTTTCCCTCAATAATTTCCCTGTATTTAGCGCCATCCATCATTCCTTCTTCCATATGTTTGGGGAGTCTCCCAGATGCCTTTTGGCGAACACCAAACGTGTTTGCTTATTTTTTCTTTAAGCAATGGCTTTTTTCTGGCCACATTTCTGTAAAGCCCAGCTCTGTCGAGTGTACGGTTTAAAGTGGTCCTATGGACAGATACTCCAATCTACGCTGTGGAGCTTTGCAACTCCTTCAGGGTTATCTTTGATCTCTTTGTTGCCTCTCTGATTACTAATTATGTGACTTCTGAAGGTAATTGGTTGCACCAGATCTTATTTAGGGGCTTTATAAAAAGGGGGTGAATACATATGCACGCACCACTTTTCCATGATTTATTTCTTAGAATTTTTTTAAACAAGTAATTTTTTGAAATACACTTCACCAATTTGGACTATTTTGTGTATGTCCATTTGTCATGACTTCCTCCGAAGCTGTCTCCTCTCCTGGTTCGGGCAGGCTTCGGCGTTTGTCATCACCGGCCTTCTAGCCACTGCCGCACCACATCTCATCATTCCATTTGTTTTGTCTTGTTTATTACACACACCTGGTTCACATCCCCTCATTAGTACGTGTAAAAGTGTTCCCTCTGCCCCCTTGTCCTTGTGGGTGATTGTTTATTGTGAGGAGAGTGTAGCTCGGTTGAGCTCTGTGTATTTTGTATTGCCGGGGTATATTTTCCCCGTGTGCCTGTTTGGTTCCAGTGCGCCTGTTTTGCGCACCGGACTGTTTGACGCATTTCTGCGTAACTCTGTATTCTGGAATAAACTCTGTATTCTGTGATTTACCCTCCTGCGCCTGACTCCTTCAAATCACCCATCACAGAATCACCCACCCGCCATGGAGTCGGCAGGAGAGGAGCGCATGCCTGGAGTTGTGGCACGGGTCCAGGAGCATTTGACGATGCTAGCCAGCTTGGGAGAAGCTGTCGGGACCAGCTGTGCGACCGGATCCAGCCACCCACACCCCAGCACCCAGAGGGATCCATATATCCCGACCACGGGATTTCGTTGGGAAAGCTGCTCTCTGCCAGGGATTCCTCCTCCAACTGGAGCTCTACTATTCCAGCATCAGCCTGGCCCCATCGGAGCTGGAGAAGGGGTCCACCCTCGTATCCTGCCTCTCGGGGAAAGCCCTGGAGTAGGCCAATGTGGTCTGGAATGAAGGAAGAGCCGCGTTGGACAACTAGGGGGAGTTCGCTCGCCTCTTTCGGGCTGTCTTCGATCACCCGCCTGAGGGTCGAGAGGTGGGCGAGCGGCTGGTCCACCTGAGGCAGGGGACGAGGACCGCGCAGGACTTCGCCCTGGAGTTCTGGACTCTAGCAGCTGGGCCCTCATCGACCACTTCTGGTGCCATCTACGGGAGGACATCCGAAGGGAGCTAGCCTGCAGGGACACCATGTTGTCCTTCACTCAACTGGTGGACATGGCCATCCGGTTGGACAACCTGCTGGCGGCCAGAGGACGTCCTGGAGGGGGCCTGCCCGTTCCAATCCCGCCCGACTCGGATCACGAGCTGATGGAGCTAGGTGGAGCGGCGATCCAGGAGAGCGGAGGACGACAGCGCCTGTGTCACTCTGGTGGCACGAGAGGACATTTCACTGCACGATGTCGTCAGCTTTCTTTTGGGTCTAGAGGCAGTAGGCAGGGCACTCTCGCATCACCCAAGGTTTCGAAGACCCACACTCGTTCATCCACTTTCCTGATTACATTGTAGTTCCCCAGTGTAAGGCGCTGGTCGATTCAGGTGCAGCTGGGAACTTTATGGACAGGTCATTTTCACACAGTCTAGGCATTACATTGGTTCCCCTATCCATTCCACTCCCCATTAGAGCAATTGACAGTCGACCATTAGGGTCCGGGTTGGTTAAGGAAGTTACGCTACCAGTCACCATGATTACGCTAGGGAGGTTACAGCACCAGTCACTTGGTTACCCACGAGACTCTGTTGTGTTAGGTATTCCCTGGTTAGCACTCCACAACCCCACCTTTTCATGGCTGCAGAGGGTTCTCATGGGGTGGTCGTGAGAGTGTCAGGGTAGGTGTCTCGGTGTTTCCATTGGTGCAACCATGGTGGAAAGTCCAGACAGTACCTCCACCGTGTGCATTCTCCCCGAATACCTCGATTTGGCGCACACATTTTCCAAAACGCAGGCAACCAAATTACCACCTCATCGGGTGATGAGCCTCCGGGTAGTGGCTGTGCCTCCCAGGAGTCATGTGTATCCCTTGTCACAGGCTGAAATGGAGGCAATGGAGACATACGTCACAGAGTCCCTGCGCCATGGGTTTATACGTCCCTTCACTTCGCCCACCTCCTCTAGTTTCTTTTTTGTGAAGAAGAAAGACGGCGGTCTGTGCCCATGCATTGATTACCGATCACTGAACAAGTGGACGATATGATTTAGTTATGCTCTACCCCTCATTCCATATGTGATCGAGTCAATGCGCTTCTTCACAAAATTAGATCTCCGGAGTGCGTACAACCTGGTGTGTGTCCGAAAGGGAGATGAGTGGAAGACAGCATTCAGCACAACCACGGGGCATTACGAATACCTGGTGATGCCGTACGGTTTGATGAATGCTCCATTTGTCTTCCAGTCCATTGTGAATGACGTGTTTCGGGACATGCTTGGTCGCGGTGTGGTGGTCTACATTGATGACATTCTGGTGTATTCCGCTACGCGCGCCGAGCATGTGTCCCTGGTTCGCAAAGTGCTGGCCCGACTGTTGGAACATGACCTTTACGCCAAGGCAGAAAAATGTCTGTTTTTCCAACACTCCGTCTCCTTCCTCGGATACCGCATTACCACCTCAGGTGTGGAGAAGGAGGGAGATCGCATTTCAGCCGTGCGTAATTGGCCGACTCCAACCACGGTAAAGGAGGTGCAGCGCTTTATTGGCTTTGCCAACTACTATCAGAGGTTTATCCAGGGTTTTGGCAAGGTCACAGCTCCCATCACATCTCTGTTGAAGGGTGGGCCGTCCCGGCTCCGCTGGTCTGCTGAGGCTGACAGGGCCTTCAGTAACCTGAGGGGTCTGTTCACCTCAGCCCCGGTACTCGCCCATCCCGATCCATCACTACCGGTAGTAGTGGAGGTGGATGCGTCTGAGGTAGGAATAGGCACGGTCCTATCTCAACGTTCGTGCACGCCACCCAAGCTCCGCCACTTTGCCTTCTTCTCCAAGAAGCTCAGCCCAGCGGAGCAGAACTACGACTTTGGTGATCGGGAGCTGTTGGCTGTTGCCAGAGCCCTGACTGTGTGGAGGCACTGGCTCGAAGGGGCGAAACACCCTTTCCTCGTCTGGACGGACCACCGTAACCTGGAGTACATCTGGGCAGCGAGGAGGCTGAACCCTCGCCAGGCAAGGTGGGCCCTATTCTT